>NC_067311.1:1235586-1288709 GCF_020740795.1 Apus apus | reverse complement strand
AATACCATAGACCGTTAATCCTAGACTCAAAGCTCTAAACCCTAGACCTTAAGACTAGATGCTAAAATATAAAGCCTTAACCATAGACGCTTCACCCTTCATCCTAGATACTAAACCCTATACTCTTATCTATAATCCATTAGCCATAGACGCTAAGTCCAGACGGTAGTCCATTAATCCTAGATCCTAATCCGTAGACCCTAGATTCTTAAACGTAGACCGTACATGCTTAACCCCAGATGCTACACTCTGTACCATAGATGGTTAATCCTAGACGCAAAGCTCTAAACCCTAGACCTTAAGACTAGATGCTAAACTATAAAGCCTTAACCCTAGACGCTGGACCCTTAATCCTAGATACAAGACCCTAGACGCTTATCTATAATCCTTTAACCCTAGATGCTAAATCCAGACGGTAGTCCATTAATCCTAGATACTAAACCAGAGACCCTAGATCCTTAAATGTAGACAGTATATGCTTAACCCCAGTCGCAACATGTTATACCATAGACCGTTAATCCTAGACTCAAAGCTCTAAACCCTAGACCTTAAGACTAGATGCTAAACTATACAGTCTTAATCCTAGACGCTGGACCCTTAATCCTAGATACTAGACCCTAGACGCTTATCTGTAATCCTTTAACCCTAGACGCTAAGTCCGAACGGTAGTCCATTAATCCTAGATACTAAACCATAGACCCTAGATCCTTAAACGTAGACCGTATATGCTCAACCCCAGTCGCTACACACTATACCATAGACGGTTAATCCTAGACGCAAAGCTCTAAACCCTAGACATAAAGACTAGATGCTAAACTATAAAGCCTTAATCCTAGACGCTGGACCCTTAATCCTAGATACTAAACCCTATACTCTAATCTATAATCCTTTAGCCATAGACGCTAAGTCCAGACGGTAGTCCATTAATCCTAGATCCTACTCCCTAGACCCTAGATTCTTAAACGTAGACCGTACATGCTTAACCCCAGATGCTACACTCTATACCATAGATGGTTACGCCTAGACGCAAAGCTCTTAACCCTAGACCTTAAGACTAGATGCTAAACTATAAAGCCTTAACCCTAGACGCTGGACCCTTAATCCTAGATACTAAACCATAGACGCTTATCTGTAATCATTTAAGCGTGGACGCTAAGTCCAGACGATAGTCCATTAATCCTAGATTCTAAACCATAGCCCCCAGATCGAGAAACGTAGACCGTATATGCTTGACCCCAGACATTACACTCTATACCATAGACGGTTAAGCCTAGACGCAAAGCTCTAAACCCTAGACCTTAAGACTAGATGCTAAACTATAAAGCCTTAAACCTAGACGCTGGACCCTTAATCCTAGATACAAGACCCTAGACGCTTATCTATAATCCTTTAACCCTAGATGCTAAATCCAGACGGTAGTCCATTAATCCTAGATACTAAACCAGAGACCCTAGATCCTTAAATGTAGACAGTATATGCTTAACCCCAGTCGCTACATATTATACCATAGACCGTTAATCCTAGACTCAAAGCTCTAAACCCTAGACCTTAAGACTAGATGCTAAACTATACAGTCTTAATCCTAGACGCTGGACCCTTAATCCTAGACCCTAGACGCTTATCTGTAATCCTTTAACCCTAGACGCTAAGTCCGAACGGTAGTCCATTAATCCTAGATACTAAACCATAGACCCTAGATCCTTAAACGTAGACCGTATATGCTCAACCCCAGTCGCTACACACTATACCATAGACCGTTTATCCTAGACACAAAGCTCTAAACCCTAGACCTAAAGACTAGATGCTAAACTATAAAGCCTTAATCCTAGACGCTGGACCCTTAATCCTAGATACTAAACCCTATACTCTAATCTATAATCCTTTAGCCATAGACGCTAAGTCCAGACGGTAGTCCATTAATCCTAGATCCTACTCCCTAGACCCTAGATACTTAAACGTAGACCGTACATGCTTAACCGCAGATGCTACACTCTATACCATAGATGGTTAATCCTAGACGCAAAGCTCTTAACCCTAGACCTTAAGACTAGATGCTTAACTATAAAGCCTTAACCCTAGACGCTGGACCCTTAATCCTAGATACTAGACCCTAGACGCTTATCTATAATCCTTTAACCATAGACGCTAAGTCCAGATGGTAGTCAATTAATCCTAGATCCTACACCATAGTCCCTATATCCTTAAAAGTAGACTGTAGATGCTTAACTTCAGACGCTACACACTATACCATAGACCGTTAATCCTAGACGCAAAGCTCTACACCCTAGACCTTAAGACTCGATGCTAAAGTATAAAGCTGTCCTGGTTTGAGCCAGGATTAAGCCAATTTTTCTTTTCACTGATTTTTTTTTTCCTTCAGTAAGCTTTCTTTTAACTAGCAACTGTGTGTTCTGCTAGGCTGATAAGACAGTGGAATGTTTTTCTAACTACTAAGGTTTCAAGGTTGCACCTTCACTCTGCCGGCTCAGACACTATGGGGAGTTCTCTGACCACCCCCTGTGGGAGGCTGAGTTAGACAGACAGCAAAATTGGCCAAAGATATTCCATTCCATATATCTACGTAAGCTCAAAGGAAGGTCAGAGATCATAGAAGACAGCTTCCTGCGTCTTCTCGCCTTCTCTTCCTTCCATGGCCGTCGTCCGGGGAGGACTCTGTTCATCCATCACCGTCGACCCTTAGGCTCGAGCTCTCCTGACCCTCATAACTCTCTGCTTGCTCCAGCAGCAGCTCCGGGATTCCTCGGGACTCTTCCCAGTTCAGGGGAGTGCTGTGGGAGTTGCTGGGGGTGGGGGGAGGCGAGGGACTTTTGCCCATATCTGAATATATCTGTATATAATTGTATATATTTTCTGGTATGATTCATTAGTGTTTTAATTAAAGCTGTGTAGTTTAGTTTTCAATCCAGCCAAGTCTCTCTCTTTTTCTCTCTCTCCTTCCCTACCTGGGTGGGGGGGGGAGGGGATCGAGAGCATTGTTGTTGGACCTGAGTCAAATGGTGACAACAGTTAATTGGCGCCGAACGTGGGGCTCGATTTTAAGCCCAGATTACACATTTTCATCAATTGGGAGTGTGCAAAATTCCATCTCTGATGGGAGGAATCCCTCAGATAGCACTGAGCAATAATTCTGCTGAGTGTCCTGACGGATTGAAAACTGAACAGACACTTACTGCAATGAATCTACTGGATCTTTTTCCAAACCTGCAATTGTACATGTGGTATGTAGCCCAGGGCATTCTGCTCTTTGTAGCTACTCTTGTGATTCTTTTGTGGTATATTGACAGAACTGTACCCATCATTAACCGTATCATTACCAGCCTAGTGATCCTAGGGATGATGATACTGTTCTCTATGGGAACACTGTATGTGTACAGTTACACTGCAAGTCCTAGTTGTACAACTCCTAAAGTGAATGGAACGGTCCATGTTGGTAACAGCAATAGCTGGTTCAATTTTACCTCTCCATATTCTCTCAAGCTGAATCTCCCAGCTCTTGATGTGAATAGCATGGTTGCAGTGGGGATGTTTTTGCTGAATGTTTATAATATAATGTGGATGCGTAGGGCCAGATGCTGTTCTGCTCACTGCCACTCCCCCACAGGCAATGTTGCTGCCACTGCAGCTGCCAACACTGCTGCCAATACCACCACTCCTACTGCTACAAAAACAACTCCTCCTACAGAGATAGATTCTGATCCATCGCAAAACAAGCTAGTTGACCCTGTGACTAGGAGCAAGGCAAAGACAAAAACAGAGGCTGACAGTGAGGAAGGGAAGGATTCTAAATCAGAAGGTGAGGGGGACGAAGAGGAAGAGGATTCTAATACAGTTGATGGAGCGGGTGCCTCTCAGACAGATAAAAAACCAGGCCACTCTCAAGCGGATAAAAGAACAGCAGGTCCTCCTCAATCAGATGATGACGGTGACCTCGCCCAGCCTTTCTCTATGAAAGAACTGCGCCTCATGAGAAAGGACTTCACCCGCATTGATGGTGAGGGAATCCTTCCTTGGCTGCTCCGATGCTTTGATAGTGGTGCTGAGACCTACAATGTGGATGAGAGAGAAGCCAAGCAGTTGGGATCCCTGGCCAGAGATGCTGGTATTGACAGAGCACTTAGTAGTAAGACAGGAACTACTACCCTGTGGGACCGACTTCTTTCAGCTGTGAGAGAGAGATATCCCCACAAGGGTGACGTCGGATGGCGCCGAAGCAGAACACCCACGCTCGAGAAAGCCATCACCTACTTGAGAGAGAATGCTGTGCGAGAAGTGATCTATAATAAAGATGGAATCACAGATCCTGATGATGTTGAGTGTGACATGCAAATGTTCCGGAAGTTTGTTCAGGCTGTACCAGCAGCGCATGCCCATATATTCTCCTTCATGGGATGTTTTGAAGGTTACGAAAGACCAACTGTACGTGAGGTAACTTTTAAAGCACGACACTATCGAGACATCCTCTCTAATTGCCTTTACTTCCACACCTCAGCCATTCAAAAAATGATTGACAGGAAGAATAAGATGCCAAACGGATGGGGAAGTAAACTCCAGATTCTTCCTAGAGACAACTGGTCACGTGTTGCAGCCATTAAGAAGAGACGTCCTGCTACGAGACAGCAGCGAGAGGGACGGGACCCACTGAGACGCCACCTGTGGTCTCTCTTGAAAAATTATTTCAAAGAGGACATGAGAGTCTGGGACAAGAAACCCACTGATGTTCTCCAGTTACGTGTACAAGATCTTCTAAACAGAACAAAGCCAGGAGATGGTTCTTCCAAGAAGAAGGTTGCACCAGTCAACAACCAGGATGGTTCATCGAGCTCTAGTGCTCAACCCTAGAGATGCCCTGCCTCCAGGCAGGAGGAGGAGAGGGACAACCGAGTTTATTGGACTGTGTGGATTCGGTGGCCTGGCACATTAGAACCACAAAGATATAAAGCTTTGGTGGACACTGGTGCACAGTGCACTCTAATGCCATCGAATCATAAAGGGACAGACTCTGTCACTATCTCTGGAGTGACAGGAGGTTCTCAACAACTGACTGTTGTGGAGGCCGGTGTGAGCCTCAATGGTAAGGAGTGGCAAATGCACCCTATAGTGACTGGCCCAGGTGCTCCGTGCATCCTTGGCATAGA
Source organism: Apus apus (assembly GCF_020740795.1). Taxonomy (NCBI): domain Eukaryota; kingdom Metazoa; phylum Chordata; class Aves; order Apodiformes; family Apodidae; genus Apus; species Apus apus. Next base: position 1,283,553 of record NC_067311.1, on the reverse strand, counting down.
CTATCTCAGGAAAGGATACTTCCGTGACCTGAAAGGGTACCGGGGGGCCTTTGGTATAGCGGCTGTAGAGACTGAGGACACTGAACAGCTGCGTACTTTGTCTGGCCTTTCAGATGACCCTTCTGTAGTAGGGTTGCTGAAGGTTGAAGACCAACAGGTGCCAATTGCCACTTCAACAGTGCATAGACAACAGTATCGCACCAACAGAGACTCTGTGATCCCCATTCATAAGCTGATTCGGCAATTGGAAAGTCAAGGTGTGATTAGCAGGACACATTCACCCTTCAACAGTCCTATCTGGCCAGTGCGAAAGCCTGATGACGAGTGGAGGCTGACAGTGGACTATCGTGGCCTGAATGAGGTGACACCACCACTTAGTGCTGCTGTACCGGACATGCTAGAGCTTCAGTATGAGTTGGAGTCAAAAGCAGCTAGGTGGTATGCCACTATTGACATTGCTCATGCATTCTTCTCTATTCCCATAGCACCAGAGTGCAGGCCACAGTTTGCTTTCACCTGGAGGGGAGTCCAGTACACCTGGAATCGACTGCCCCAGGGGTGGAAACACAGCTCAACCATTTGCCATGGACTGATCCATGCTGCACTGGAGAAGGGTGGAGCTCCAGAACACCTGCAGTACATTGATGACATCATTGTGTGGGGTGACACATTAGAAGAAGATTTTGAGAAAGGTAAAAAGATCATACAAAATTCTTCTGGATGCTGGTTTTGCTGTAAAAAGAAGCAAGGTCAAGGGACCTTCGCGAGAGATCCAGTTCCTGGGAATCAAGTGGCAAGATGGTCGTCGCCAGATCCCAATGGATGTGATTAACAAAGTAACAGCTATGGCCCCACCATCAACTAAAAAGGACACTCAAACCTTTTTAGGGACTGTTGGTTTCTGGAGAATGCATATTCCATGTTACAGTGAAATTGTGAAACCTCTCTATGAGGTGACCAGAAAGAAGAATGATTTCACATGGGGTCCTGACCAACAGAAAGCTTTTGAGCAGATTTAAAAGGAGATTGTGCAGGCAATGGCCCTTGGACCGGTTCGAACAGGGCCAGACATCAAGAACGTGCTCTACACTGCAGCCGGACACAATGGTCCCAACTGGAGCCTCTGGCAGAAAGCACCAGGGGAAACTCGAGGTCGACCCCTGGGATTCTGGAGCCGGAGCTACAGAGGTTCCGAGGCCAACTACACAACAACTGAGAAGGAGATACTTGCAGCATATGAAGGAGTTAGAGCCGCTTCAGAAGTGATTGGCACTGAAGCACAGCTCTTTCTGGCGCCCAGGCTACCGGTGCTGAGATTCATGTTCCAGAATAACCTTTCTCCTGTCCATCATGCCACCGATGTGACTTGGAGGAAATGGACTGCTTTGATCACCCAAAGAGCCCGAATAGGGAAACCTAACCGTCCAGGTATTGTGGAAGCAATTACAAACTGGCCAGAAGGCACCCACTTTGGAATGCCACCACAAGAAGTGGTGAGACGAGCTCAAGAAGCTCCACCTTATGATCATCTACCAGAGACTGAGAAACAATTTGCTCTTTTCACCGATGGCTCCTGTTGTCTTGTAGGGAACCACCGGAAGTGGAAAGCTGCCGTGTGGAGTCCTACACGACTGGTTGCACAAGCAGCTGAAGGAGAAGGTGAATCAAGTCAGTTTGCAGAGGTAAAAGCCATCCAGCTGGCTTTGGACATTGCTGAGCGAGAGGGGTGGCCGAGACTCTACCTCTACACTGACTCGTGGATGGCAGCAAATGCCTTGTGGGGTTGGCTAAAACAGTGGCAGCAGAATAACTGGCAGCGAAAGGGTAAACCTATTTGGGTTGTTGACCTGTGGAAAGACATTGCAGCTCGGATAGAGAAACTGGAGGTAAAAGTGCGTCATGTGGATGCACACGTGCCTCTGAGTCGAGCCACTGAGGAACATCGACACAACCAACGGGCAGATGAGGCTGCTCAAGTGTTCCAAGTAGACTTAGACTGGGAACACAAGGGTGAGCTTTTTCTGGCTCGGTGGGCCCATGATGCTTCAGGTCATCAGGGCAGAGATGCAACATACAAATGGGCTCGTGACCGAGGGGTGGACTTAACCATGGACACTATTGCACAGGTGATCCATGACTGTGAGACATGTGCTGCAATTAAGCAGGCAAAACGGTTGAAACCTTTGTGGTATGAGGGGAGGTGGTCAAAGTACAGATTTGGGGAGGCCTGGCAAATTGACTACATCACACTTCCTCAGAGCCGCCAGGGTAAGCGCTATGTGCTTACAATGGTGGAAACAAGTACAGGATGGTTGGAGACATATCCTGTGCCTCATGCCACAGCCAGGAATACTATTCTGGGTCTCGAGATGCAAATTTTGTGGAGACATGGTACTCCAGAGAGAATTGAGTCAGACAATGGGACTCATTTCAAAAACAGTCTTGTCACTGACTGGGCTAAAGAGAATCATAGAATCATAGAATCATAGAATCATAGAATCATAGAATCATAGAATCCTAGGGGTTGGAAGGGACCTCGAAAGATCATCTAGTCCACCCCCCCGCCAGAGCAGGGTCACCTAGAGTACATCACATAGGAATGCATCCAGGTGGGTTTTGATTGTCTCCAGTGAAGGAGACTCCACAATCCTCCCTGGGCTGCCTGTTCCAGTGCTCTGTCACTCTTACAGTAAAAAAATTTTTTCGGATATTCACCTTGAACCTCCTATGCTCCAATTTACACCCATTACCCCTTGTCCTATCACTGGTCATCACTGAGAAGAGCCTAACTCCATCTCCCTGACACTCACCCCTTACATATCTGTAAACATTGATGAGGTCACCCCTCAGCCTCCTTTTCTCCAAGCTAAAGAGACTCAGGTCCCTCAACCTTTCCTCATAAGGGAGATGTTCCACTCCCTTAATCATCTGAGGAATCCCTCAGATAGCAATGAGCAATAATTCTGCTGAGTGTCCTGACGGATTGAAAACTGAACAGACACTTACTGCAATGAATCTACTGGATCTTTTTCCAAACCTGCAATTGTACATGTGGTATGTAGCAGAGGGCAATCTGCTCTTTGTAGCTGCTCTTGTGATTCTTTTGTGGTTTATTGACAGAACCTTTAACCCTAGACGCTAAGTCCAGATGGTAGTCCATTAATCCTAGATACTAAACCGTTATCCCTATATCCTTAAACGTAGGCCGTATATGCTTAACCTCAGACGCTACACTCTATACCATAGCCCCTTAGTCCTAGACGCAAAGCTCTAAACCCTAGACTTTAACACTAGATGCTAAACTATAAAGCCTTAACCCTAGACGCTGGAGCCTTATCTATATTCCTTTAACCCTAGATGCTAAGTCCAATCGGTAGTCCATTAATCCTAGATCCTATACCGTAGACCCTAGATCCTTAAACGTAGACCATAGATGCTTAACCCCAGAAGCTACACACTATACCATAGACCGTTAATCCTAGACGCAATGTTCAAAACCCTAGACCTTAAGACTAGATGCTAAAGTATAAAGCCTTAAACCTAGATGCTGGAGCGTTAATTCTAGATACTAAACCGGAGACGCTTATCTATAATCCTTTAACCCTAGAAGCTAAGTCCAGAAGGTAGTCCATTATTCCTAGATACTAAACCGTAGACCCTAGATCCTTACACGTGGGCTGTATATGCTTAACCCCAGAAGCTAGATTCTAAACCATAGACAGTTAATAATAGACGCAAAGCTCTAAACCCTAGACCTAAAGACTAGATGCTAAACAATAAAGCGTTAACTCTAGGCGCTGGAGCCTTAATCCTAGACACTAAACCCTAGACCCCAGAAGCTTATCTATAATCCTTTAAGCCTAGACGCTAAGTCCACACGGTAGTCCATTAATCCTAGATCCTACACTGTAGACCCTACATCCTTAAACGTAGACCGTATATGCTTGACCCCAGACCCTACACTCTATACCATAGACCGTTAATCCCAGATGCAAAGCTCTAAGCCCTAGACCTAAAGATTAGATGCTAAACTATAAGCCTTAACCCTAGATGCTGGAGCCTTAATCCTTGATACTAAACCCTCGACCCTAGACGCTTATCTATAATCCTTTAACCCTAGACGATAAGTCCAGACGATAGTCCATTAATCCTAGATACTAAACCATAAACCCTAGATCCTTAAACGTAGACCGCGTATGCTAAACCCCAGATGCTACACTCTATGCCATAGACCGTTAATCCTAGACGCAAAGCTCTAAACGCTAGACCTTAAGACTAGATGCTAAACTATAAAGCCTTAACCCTAGACGCTGCCCCTTAATCCTAGATACTAGACCCTAGACGCTTATCTATAATCGTTTAAGCCTAGACTCTAAGATCTAAAGCCTAGACCTTAAGACTAGATGCTAAACTATAAAGCCTTAACCCTAGACGCTGGAGTCTTAATCCTAGATACTAAACCCTAGATCCTAGACGCTTATCTATAATCCTTTAAACCTAGACGCTAAGTCCAGACGATAGTCATTAATCCTAGACACTAAACCAGAGACCCTAGATCCTTAAACAGAGACCTTATAGGCTTAACCCCAGACGCTACACACTGTACCATAGACTGTTAATCCTAGACGCAAAGCTCTAAACCCTAGACCTTAAGACTATATCCTAAACTTTAAAGCCTTAACCCTAGAGGCAGGAGACTTAATCCTAGATACTAAACCCTAGACGATTATCTATAATCCTTTAACCCTAGACGCTAAGTCCAGACGGTTGTCCATTCATCCTAGACAATAAATCATAGAACCAAGGTCCTTAAACGTAGACCATATATGATTAACCCCAGACTATACACTCCATACCATAGACCGTTAATCCTAGACGCAAATCTCTAAACCCTAAAGACTAGATGTTAAACTATAAGCCTTAACCCTAAAGGCTGGAGCCTTAATCCTAGATACTAAACCCTAGATGCTTATCTATAATCCTTTAACCCTAGAAGCTAAGTCCAGACAGTAGTCTATTAATCCTAGATACTAAAGCATAGACCCTAGATCCTTAAACATAGAGGGCAGATGCTTAATCCCAGACGCTACACTCTATACCATAGACCGTTAATCCTAGATGCAAAGCTCTAGACCCTAGACCTTAAGATTAGATGCTAAACGAGAAGCCTTAACCCTAGACGCTGGTCCCGTAATCCTAGATACTAGACCCTAGACCCTAGACCCTTATCTATAATCCTTTAACCCTAGACGCTAAGTCCAGAGGGTAGTCCATTAATCCTAGATACTAAACGGTAGACCCTAGATTTTTAAACTTAGACCGTATATGATTAAACCCAGAGGCTACACTCTATGCTATGGACCGATAATCCTAGATGCAAAGCTCTAAACCCTAAAGACTAGATGCTAAACTATAAGCCTTAACCCTAGACGCTGGACCCTTAATCCTAGATACTAAACCCTGGACCCTAGACACTTATCTATAATCCTTTAAGCCTAGACGCTAAGTCCAGAAGGTAGTCCGTTAATGCCACATCCTAAACCGCAGACCCTAGATCCTTAAACGTAGACCGTATATTCTTAACCCGAGACGCTGCAATCTATACCGTAGACGGTTAAGCCTAGACGGAACGCTCTAAACCATAGACCTTAAGACTATGTGATACACTATAAAGCCTTAACCCTAGATGCTGGAGCCTTAATCCTAGACCCTAGAGGCTTATTTATAATCCTTTAACCCTGGAAGCTAAGTCCAGAAGGTAGTCCATTATTCCTAGATACTAAACCGTAGACCCTAGATCCTTACACGTGGGCTGTATATGCTTAACCCCAGAAGCTAGATTCTAAACCATAGACAGTTAATAATAGACGCAAAGCTCTAAACCCTAGACCTAAAGACTAGATGCTAAACAATAAAGCGTTAACTCTAGGCGCTGGAGCCTTAATCCTAGACACTAAACCCTAGACCCCAGAAGCTTATCTATAATCCTTTAAGCCTAGACGCTAAGTCCACACAGTAGTCCATTAATCCTAGATCCTACACTGTAGACCCTACATCCTTAAACGTAGACCGTAGATGCTTAACCCTAGACGGTACACTCTATACCATAGCCCGTTAATCCTAGACGCAAAGCTGAAAGCCTAGACCTTAAGACTAGATGCTAAACTATAAAGCCTTAACCCTAGACGGTGGAACTTAATCCTTGATACTAAACCCTAGACCCTAGACGCTTATTTATAATCCTTTAAGCCTAGACGCTAAGTCCAGACGGTAGTCCATTAATCCTAGATCCTAAACCGTAGACCCTAGATCCTTAAACGTAGACCGTATATGATTAACCCCAGACGCTACACTCTATACCATAGACCGCTAATCATAGACGCAAAGCTCTAAACCCTAGACCTTAAGACTAGATGCTAAACTATGAAGCCTTAACCCTAGACGCTGGAGCCTTAATCCTATATACTAAACCCTAGACCCTAGACGCTTATTTATAATCCTTTAAGTCTAGATGCTAAATCCAGATGGTAGTCCATTAATCCTAGATCCTAAACCGTAGACCCTAGATCCTTAAACGTAGACCGTAGATGATTGACCCCAGACGCTACACTCTATACCATAGACCGTTAATTCTAGACGCAAAGCTCTAAATCCTTAAAACTAGATGCTAAACTGTAAGCCTCAACCCTAGACGCTGGACACTTAATCCTAAATACTAAACTCTAGACGCTTATCTATAATACTTTAACCCTAGAGGCTAAGTCTAGACGGTAGTCCATTAATTCCAGATCCTACACCCTAGACCCTAGATCCTTAAACGTACACCGCATATGATTAACCCCAGACACTACACTCTATACCGTAGACTGTTAATCCAAGATGCAAAGCTCTAAAGCCTACACCTTAAGGCTAGATGCTAAAGTATAAAGCCTTAACCCAAGAATCTGGACCCTTAATCCTAGATACTAGACCCTAGACGCTTATTTGTAATCCTTTAACCCTAGACGCTAAGTCCAGACGGTAGTCCATTAATCCCAGATCCTACACCATAAACCCTAGATCCTTAAACGTAGACTGTAGATGATTGACCCCAGACTTTACACTCTATACCATGGACCGTTAATCCTAGACTCAAAGCTCTAAATCCTAAAGACTAGATGCGAAACTATAAGCCTTAACCCTAGACGCTGGAGCCGTAATCCTAGATACTAATCTCTAGACGCTTATCTATAATCCTTTAAGCCTAGACGCTAAGTCAAGATGGTAGACCATTAATCCTAGATCCTACACCATAGACCCTAGATCCTTAAACGTAGACCGCATATGCTTAACCCCAGACGCTACCCTCTATACCACAAACCGTTAATCCTAGACACAAAGATCTAAACCCTAGACCTTAAATCTACATGCCAACCTATAAAACCTTAACCCTAGACACTGAACCCTTAATCCTAGATACTAAACCCTAATCCCTAGACGCTTATCTATAATCCTTTAAGCTTAGTCGCAAAGTCCAGATGTTAGTCCATTAATCCTAGATCCTACACCGTAGTATCTAGGACCTTAGAAGTAGACCGTATATGCTTAACTCCAGACGCTACACTCTATACCATAGACGGTTACTCCTAGACACAAAGCTCTAAACCCTAGGTCTTAAGACTAGATGCTAAACTGTAAAGCCTTAACCCTAGAGGTTAGACCCTTAATCCTAGATACTAAATCCTAGACGCTTATCTATAATCCTTTAACCCTGGATGATTTGTTCACACTGTAGTCCATTAATCCTAGATACTAAACCATAGACCCTAGATCCTTAAACATAGACCGTATATGCTTCACCCCAGATGCTACACTCTATACCATAGACGGTTAAGACTAGACGCAAAGCTCTAAACCCTAGACCTGAAGACTAGATGCTAAACTATAAAGCCTTAACCCTAGACGCTGGAGCCTTAATCCTAGGCCCTAGAAGCTTATCTATAATCCTTTAACCCTAGACTCTAAGTCCAGACGGTTGTCCATTAATCCTAGATAATGAACCGTTGTCAACGTTTTACCCAGTTGGACAACAATGCACTAGAACCCCTCCCCCTCCTACCCAGGTAGGGAAGGAGAGAGAGAAAAAAAAAAAAGACTTGTCTAGATTGAAAACTGAACCGTGCAACTTTATTTAGAATATTAATATGTGATGTTAGAGTGTATATATATATATAGTGATTATACAAAAGTGTGGCAGAAGCCTCTCGCCTCCCCCCCACCCCCAGCAACTCCCACAGCACTTCCCTCAGATGAGACAATTCCGAGGAATCCCGAAGCTGCTCCTGGAGAAGGCAGAGAGTTACGAGGGTCAGGAGGGCTTGAGGTCGATGGTTCGACGATGATGGGCAGATGGTGTTTTCCCAGACGCCGGCCACGAACAAAAGAAAGAGGAAAAGAGAGAAAAAGGAAGGCAGATAGACAGGCAAGGCGAAGCGGCGAAAGAGCGAAGCAGGAAGGAAGGAAGTTTTCTTCTGTCATCTCCGACCTTCCCCCGAGCCTACGTAGATATATGGAATGGAATATCTCTGGCCAGTTTTGCTGTTCGTCTAACCCAGCCTCCCACGGGGGGGGACCACAGATCCCCCTGTAGTGTCTGAGCCGGCGGAGCAAAGGCACGACCTTGAGAGCCCAGCAATTACAAAAACATTCCAGTGTCTTATCAACCTAGCAGAACACGCAGTTGCTAGTTGAAGAAAGCTCACTGAAATAAAAAAAAAATTAGCAAAAGAAAAACTGGCTTCATCCTGGCTCAAACCAGGACAACCTTAGACCCTAGATCCTTAAACATAGACCGTAGATGCTTAACCCCAGACGCTACACTCTATACCACAGACCGTTAATCCTAGACGCAAAGCTCTAAACCCTAGACCTAAAGACTAGATGCTAAACTATAAAGCCTTAACCCTAGACGCTGGAGCCTTAATCCTAGATACTAAACCCTAGACCCTACACGCTTATCTATAATCCTTTAAGCCTAGACGCTAAGTACAGACGGTAGTCCATTAATCCTAGATCCTAAACCGTAGACCCTAGATCCTTAAACGTTTACCGTATATGATTAACCCCAGACGTTACACTCTATACCATAGACCGTTAATCCTAGACGCAAAACTCTAAAAGCTAGACCTTAAGACTAGATGCTAAACTATAAAGCCTTAACCCTAGACGCTGGAGCCTTAATCCTAGACCCTAGACGCTTATCTATAATCCTTTAAGCCTAGACGCTAAGTCCAGACGGTAGTCCATTAATCCTAGATCCTAAACCGTAGACCCTAGATCCTTAAACGTAGACGGTATATGCTTGACCCCAGACGTTACACTCTATACCATATTCCGTTAATCCTAGACGCAAAGCTCTAAACCCTAGACCTTAAGACTAGATGCTAAACTATAAAGCCTTAACCCTAGACACTGGAGCCTTAATCCTAGACCCTAGACGCTTATCTATAATCCTTTAAGCCTAGACGCTAAGTCCAGATGGTAGTCCATTAATCCTACAGCCTACACAGTAGACCCTAGATCCTTAAACGTAGACTGTAGATGCTTAACCCCAGACTTTACACTCTATACCATAGACCGTTAATCCTAGACGCAAAGCTCTAAAAGCTAGACCTTAAGACTAGATGCTAAACTATAAAGCCTTAACCCTAGACGCTGGAGCCTTAATCCTAGACCCTAGATGCTTATCTATAATCCTTTAAGCCTAGACGCTAAGTCCAGATGGTAGTCCATTAATCCTAGATCCTACACAGTAGACCCTAGATCCTTAAATGTAGACCTTATATGATTAACCCCAGACTCTACACTCTATACCATAGACCGTTAATCCTAGACGCATAGCTCTAAACCCTAAAGACTAGATGCTAAACTCTAAGCCTTAAGCCTAGACGCTGGAGCCTTAATCCTAGATACTAAACCCTAGACCCTAGACGCTTATCTATAATTCTTTTAAGCCTAGACGCTAAGTCCAGAAGGTAGTCCATTAATCCTAGATCCTAAACCGCAGATCCTAGATCCTTAAACGTAGACCGTATATTCTTAAACCCAGACTTTACACTCTATATCATAGACAGTTAATCCTAGACGCAAAGCTCTAAACCCTAGACCTTAAGACAAGGTGCTACACTATAAAGCCTTAACCCTAGAAGCTGGAGCCTGAATCCTAGATACTAAACCCTTGACCCTAGACCCTTATCTATAATCCTTTAAGCCTAGACGCTAAGTCCAGATGGTAGTCCTTTAATGCTAGATACTAAACCGTATACACTAGATCCTTAAACGTAGACCGTAGATGCTTAACCCCAGACGCTACAGTCTATACCATAGACCGTTAATCCTAGACACAAAGCTCTAAACCCTAGACCTAAAGACTAGATGCTAAACTATAAAGCCTTAACCCTAGACGCTGGAGCCTTAATCCTAGATACTAAACCCTAGACCCTAGACGCTTATGTATAATCCTTTAACCCTAGACGCTAAGTCCAGAGGGTAGTCCATTAATCCTAGATCCTAAACTGTAGACCCTAGATCCTTAGACGTAGACCGTATATGATTAACCCCAGACGCTACAGTCTATACCATAGACGGTTAATCCTAGATGCAAAGCTCTAAACCCTAGACTTAAAGACTAGAAGCTAAACTATAAGCCTTAACCCTAGAAGCTGGAGCCTTAATCCTAGATACTAAACCCTAGACCCTAGACGCGTATCTATAATCCTTTAAGTCTAGACGATAAGTCCAGACGGTAGTCCATTAATCCTAGATCCTAAACCGTATACCCTACATCCTTAAACGTAGACCGTATATGATTAACGCCAGATGCTGCACTCTATACCATAGACCGTTAATCCTAGACGCAAAGCTCTAAACCCTAGACCTAAAGACTAGATGTTAAAGTATAAGCCTTAACCCTAGAAGCTGGAGCCTTAATCCTAGGTACTAAACCCTAGACCCTAGACGCTTATCTATAATCCTTTAAGCCTGGACGCGAAATACAGACGGTAGTCCATTAATCCTAGATACTAAACCGTAGACCCTAGATCCTTAAACGTAGACAGTAGATGCTTAACCCCAGACGCTACACTCTATACCATAGACCGTTAATCCTAGACGCAAACCTCTAAACCCTAAAGACTAGATGCTGAACTATAAGTCTTAACCCTAGAAATTGGAGCCTTAATCATAGATACTAAATCCTAGACCCTAGATGCTTATCTATAATCCTTTAACCCTAGTCGCTAAGTCCAGAGGGCAGTCCATTAATCCTAGATCCTACACCGTAGACCCTAGATCCTTAAACGTAGACCGTATATGATTAACCCCAGACGCTACACTCTATACCATAGACCGTTAATCCAAAACGCAAAGCTCTAAACCCTAGACCTTAAGACTAGATGCTAAACTATAAAGCCTTAACCCTAGACTCTGGACCCTTAATCCTAGATACTAGACACTAGACGCTTATCTATAATCCTTTAACTCTAGACCCTAAATCCAGACTGTAGTCCATTAATCCTAGATACTAAACCGTAGAGCTTGATCATAGAATCATAGAATCATAGGGGTTGGAAGGGACCTCGAAAAATCATCTAGTCCAACCCCCCCGCCTGAGCAGGGTCACCTAGAGTGCATCACACAGGAAGGCGTCCAGGCGGGTTTTGAATGTCTCCAGAGATGGAGTCTCCACAACATCTCTGGGCTGCCAGTTCCAGTGCTCTGTCACTCTCACAGTAAAAAAAATTTTTCTGATATTCTCCTTAAACCTGCTATGCTCCAATTTGTATCCATTACTCCTTGTCCTATCACTGGTCATCACTGAAAAAAGCTTAACTCCGTCTTCTTGACACTCACCCTTTACGTATTTGTAAACATTGATGAGGTCACCCCTCAGTCTCCTTTTCTCCAAACTAAAGAGACCCAGCTCCCTCAGCCTTTCCTCATAAGGGAGATGTTCCACTCCCTTAATCATCTTTGTGGCTCTGCGCTGGACTCTTTCAAGCAGTTCCCTGTCCTTCTTGAACTGAGGGGCCCAGAACTGGACACAATACTCCAGATGCGGCCTCACCAATGCAGAATAGAGGGGGAGGTGAACCTCTCTTGACCTACTAACCACACCCTTTCTAATACACCCCAGGATGCCATTGGCCTTCTTAGCCACAAGGGCACATTGCTGGCTCATGGTCATCCTCCTGTCTACCAGGACCCCCAGATCCCTTTCACCTACACTGCTCTCCAGCAGGTCAGCCCCCAACCTGTACTGGTGCATGACATTTTTCTTCCCCAAATGCAAAACTCTACACTTGCCCTTGTTAAACTTCATCAGGTTTTTCCCCGCCCAAGTCTCCAGCCTGTCTAAGTCTCTCTGAATGGCAGCACAGCCTTCTGGTGTGTCAGCCACTCCTCCCAGCTTGGTGTCATCAGCAAACTTGCTGAGGGTACATTCTGTACCCTCATCCAGGTCGTCGATGAAGATGTTGAACAACACCGGTCCCAGTACCGACCCCTGAGGGACTCCACTAGTCACAGGCCTCCAACTAGATTTTGCCCCATTGACTACAACTCTCTGACTTCTTCCTTTCAACCAGTTCTTGATCCACCTCACTGCCTGATCATCAAACCCATACTTGATCAACTTATCTACAAGGATGCTGTGGGAGACGGTGTCAAATGCTTTACTGAAATCAAGATAGACCACATCCACCGCTCTACCATCATCTTTCCACCTAGTAATTTCCTCATCGAAGGCTATGAGGTTAGTCAAACATGACTTACCCTTGGTAAAACCATGTTGACTGCTCTTGATGACCCCCATCTCCTTGATATGTCTAGAGATAGTGCCAAGGACAAGTTGTTCCATCACCTTTCCAGGGATGGAGGTGAGGCTGACCGGTCTATAGTTACCCGGGTCCTCCTTCTTGCCCTTCTTGTAGACTGGAGTGACATTTGCTATCCTCCAGTCCTCAGGCACCTCTCCTGTTACCCAAGACTTACCGAAGATGATGGAGAGTGGACTGGCAATGACCTCCGCCAGCTCCCTCAGCACCCTTGGATGCATTTCATCCGGACCCATCGATGTATGGATGTCCAGATTACGCAACTGATCCCTAACCCAATCCTCATCTACCTGGGCAAACTCCTCCTTTATCTTGACTTCTACTGGGGCTATATGAAACTGGGGCTCATGGGGAAAGCCTGCAGGAGTAAAGACAGAGGCAAAGAAGGCATTCAGCACCTCTGCCTTCTTTAAATCCTCTGTCACCAGGGCACCCACCTCATTCAGCAGTGGGCCTATATTGCCTCTGGTATTAGTTTTGTTGGCTATGTATTTGAAAAAGCCCTTTCTATTGTCCTTAACCCGACTTGCAAGGTTAAGTTCCAAGGAGGCCTTAGCTTTCCTAGTTGCCTCCCTACATTCTCTGACAACAGTCCTATATTCCTCCCAAGTAACCAGCCCCTCCTTCCATGATCTATAGATTTTCCTTTTCCATTTGAGTTTGCCCAGCAGTTCCTTTTTTAACCACGCTGGTCTCCTAGCTCCCTTACTAGATTTTCTACCCATTGGGGGACACTGATCCTGTGCTTGCAAGAAGTGGTCCTTGAATGTTGTCCAGCTATCTTGAGCCCCTTTACCTTCTAGCACTCTGTCCCATGGGACTTCCCTTAACAATTGATTGAGGAGGCCAAAGTTTGCTCTGTGGAAGTCCATGGTTCTGGTCCTGCTGGGTATTCTGTTCCTCCCACACAGAATCCTGAACTCCACCATCTCGTGGTCACTGCAGCCAAGGCTGCCATTGACCACCACTGCTTCAACAAGGCCCTCCTTGTTGGTGAGCACAAGATCCAGCAGCGCTCGTCTTCTAGTCGGCTTGTCCACCATTTGCATTAACAAGTTGTCATCAATGCACTGGAGGAACCTCCTAGACCATGAAAGGCTGGCTGTGTAAGTCTTCCAGCAGATATCGGGGTAGTTAAAATCTCCCATGAGGACCAAGGACTGTAATTGTGAGGCTGCTTTCAGCTGCCTGTAGAAAGCCTCATCAACTTCCTCATCTTGATCAGGAGGTCTGTAGTAGACCCCCACAACTGTATCACCCATACCACCCTGCCCTTTAATTCTTACCCACAGACTTTCAACTTGCCCCTCATCAGCCCCTGCACAAAACTCGATACATTCTAGCTGCTCTCTCACATAAAGAGCAACTCCACCACCTCGCTTCACCGACCGATCTTTCCTAAAAAGCACATAGCCATCCATGGCCACATTCCAGTCGTGTGAGCTGTCCCACCATGTCTCTGTTATTGCTACCAGATCATAACCCTTAGACCGCACACAGATCTCTAACTCTTCTTGTTTATTCCCCATGCTGCGTGCATTGGTGTACAGGCATTTCAGGAAGCAAGTAGAGCACACTGGTGGGACCAAATCCTCCTTAGACCACCCCCCTTCAGGCCCTGGTATGTTTCTCTTGGGCTCGTCCCTAACAGACCCAGTTTCCTCCCCTTCCCCCTTCACATCTAGTTTAAAGCTCTCTCAATGAGCCCTGCTAAGTCCTGCCCCAAAAGCCTTTTCCCCCTCTGGGACAGGTGCATCCCACCTGCCACCATCAGGCCGGGTGTCTCGTAGAGCAGCCCGTGGTCAAAAAAACCAAAGCCCTGCCTTTGGCACCAGTCTCGTAGCCATTCATTGATAAGTAAACTCTTCCTCTTTATCTCTCCACCCATTCTTACAGGAGGTATGGAGGCAAACACGACTTGTGCTCCAGACCCCCTAACTAGCCGTCCCAGGGCCCTGAAGTCTCTCTTCATTGCCCTTACATTTCTTGTAATAATTTCGTCACTACCAACCTGAAAAATCAGCAGTGGGTAGTAATCAGATGGATTCACCATACTAGAGAGTTTCCTTTTAACATCTCTAATGCGAGCCCCAGGGAGGCAGCAGACCTCCCTGTGGGATGGGTCTGCTCGACAGATGGGCCCTTCTGTTCCCCTCAGAAGGGAGTCTCCCACCACAATTACCCTCCTTTCCTTCTTAGTTGAAGAAGTCCTAAGTCGTGGAGCTGAGCGACAAGTCCTAGGCGGTTCACTAGACAAATCTGTCACTCCAGCTTCATTTTCCTGTCCCTGAAGTTCCAAGGCCTCATACCTATTCTTCAGGGGCAATTCGGAGGGTGGAGGGAGTTGGGAGGGTTTTTTTCTTGCCTCTCCGAGGACGGACCTCCCTCCATTCCTCCACGTCCCTAACGTTCTCTCCTTCTGTCTGAGGACAGGAGGGGAGGGGATCGGTCACTTCTTCTAGCACCTCTTCCTTCTGCCCTTGCTTCAGTGTTTGGCTCCATCAATCTATTTCGCTCTCACATTCTCTGATGATTCTAAGTCTTTCAACCTCCTCTGTCAGTCTAACCACCTGCCTAAGGAGATCATTGATTTGCTCACACCGCACACACGCGGTGCCACTGGCTCCCTCTACTACCAGTGCCAGGCTCAGGCACTCGCTGCAGCCAAAGACCTGCACAGCTGCGTGCCTGCTCAGAACCTCCGTCTGAGTTCCCATATCCTTTTTCGATATGGTTTTAGGGCGTGTTGTCACCATGCTAGAGAAATTTACCGGTGTTCTCTGATTCCTGCCTGCCCTGGCTCTCCGCGTGCGCTCGCGCTCCCCGCCCTCGCGCGACTTCCTGTGATGGCTACCGCCGCTCTCCGCTCTGCCCTGCCGCGTGCTCTGAGGGAGCTGCCGAGATGGCCGCTTTTAAACCTTGCCGCCGTTCTCAGCCACACCCCCTGCCACGTCAGCCTTCCTGTTCCTCTCAGG
Organism: Apus apus; assembly: GCF_020740795.1. Lineage (NCBI taxonomy): Eukaryota > Metazoa > Chordata > Aves > Apodiformes > Apodidae > Apus > Apus apus. The sequence continues at coordinate 1,267,706 of NC_067311.1, read as the reverse complement.
ATTCCGGCTCAGACTCGGGTCTGCTAGCTCTGCTCCGGCTTCGCCGTCTCCGGGAAGCCCGGCCCCTTCTCTAATCCTCAGTAATTAAAGGAGCAGCTGTCACCGGTGCCGCTGCCGCTCTCCGCTCTGCGCTGCCGCGTGCTCTGAGGGAGCTGCCGAGATGGCCGCTTTTAAACCTTGCCGCCGTTCTCAGCCACACCCCCTGCCTCGTCAGCCTTCCTGTTCCTCTCAGGATTCCGGCTCAGACTCGGGTCTCCTAGCTCTGCTCCGGCTTCGCCTTCTCCGGGAAGCCCGGCCCCTTCTCTAATCCTCAGTAATTAAAGGAGCAGCTCTCACCGGTGCCGCTGCCAATCCCGCTCTGCGCTGCCGCGTGCTCTGAGGGAGCTGCCGAGATGGCCGCTTTTAATCCTAGATCCTACACCGTAGATCCTAAATGCTTAAACGTGGACCGTCTATGCTTAACCCCAGACGCTACACTCTATCCCATAGACTCTTAATCCTGGACGCAAAGCTCTTAAACCTAGACCTTAAGACTAGATGCTAAATTATAAGCCTTAACCCTAGACGCTGGAGCCTTAATCCTTCTTACTAAACCCCAGACGCTTATCTATAATCCTTTAAGCCTAGACGATAAGTACAGACGGTAGTCCATTAATCCTAGATAGTAAACCGTAGACCCTAGATCCTTAAACGTAGACCGTATATGCTTAATCCCAGACGCTACACTCTATACCATAGACCGTTAATTCTAGACGCAAAGCTCTAAATCCTTAAAACTAGATGCTAAACTATAAGCCTTAACCCTATACGCTGGAGCCTTAATCCTAGATACTAAACTCTAGACGCTTATGTATAATCCTTTAACCCTAGAGGCTAAGTCCAGACGGTAGTCCATTAATTCCAGATCCTACACCCTAGACCCTAGATCCTTAAGCGTAGACCGTATATGATTAACCCCAGACATTACACTCTATGCCATAGACTGTTAATCCTAGATGCAAACCTCTAAAGCCTAGACCTTAAGGCAAGATGCTAAACTATAAAGCCTTAACCCTAGAGGCTGGAGCCTTAATCCTGGATAGTAAACCCTAGTCCCTAGACGCTTATCTATAATACTTTAACCCTGGACGCTAAGTCCATAGGGTAGTCCATTAATTCCAGATCCTACACCCTAGACCCTAGATCCTTAAATCTAGACCGTATATGATTAACCCCAGACGCTACACTCTATACCATAGACTGTTAATTCTAGACGCAAAGCTCTAAATCCTTAAAACTAGATGCTAAACTATAAGCCTTAACCCTAGACACTGGAGCCTTAATCCTAGATACTAAACTCTAGACGCTTATCTATAATCCTTTAACCCTAGACGCTAAGTCCAGGCGGTAGTCCATTAATCCTAGATCCTACACCGTAGAGCCTCGATCCTTAAACCTAGACCGTAGATGATTGACCCCAGATGCTACACTCTATACCATAGACCGTTAATTCTAGACGCAAAGCTCTAAATCCTTAAAACTAGATGCTAAATTATAAGCCTTAACCCTATACGCTGGAGCCTTAATCCTAGATTGCCGAGGTCCAGTTTCCATGGCAAGCCGGGAAAGAACATGACACACCAGTATGATGTAGATTCAGTCCATGTTTATTAGGCTGCGTGCAGACTATATAGTCTTAGGACAGCGTGTATGTCACCCACGTGGCAGAGCAAGGTTTTTGAGTGGTTAGTGTACACTGTTTACATGTCCCCATTCCCCTTTTAATTGGTCCCAACTCCAAACCCTTTGTCCAGCCCCCCATCCCGTTTACCACACTACCTAACTGCTGTACGTCATCTTCACTATCTCGTTCCCGCAGAGTGGCCCTCACTGTTTCTCTTGTTATCTAAAGTTTCTCATAATCATCACCAACTAGTTCCCACAGAATGGCCTTCACTGTTTCTCTTATTATCTAAAGTTTCTCATAACCATTCAGCACAGCTAGGGCCCCAACCTCTCCCCCTCTTCTTTCAAATACAGCATTCGCTATATTCTGCATACTATTTTGTAAGCATCGCAATAAACAAGGTAAGCAAGCAAGTATAATAAGTATAAACACACCTACTACTAAAACCTAATGCAAAATACTAACTACCCATGGTCCCAACAATAAACAAATACACATATGACATTTTTACAACACGTCTTGATGACTGTCGTCGGACTATACGGCTGAAATGTCCAAGGTCTTTAAAACAGTCAAGCTGTCGATTCAAGGTGGCGTTGCTCCCGTGGTCGGGCCTCTAGGCTCAGCTGCTGTCGAGGGGTCGTCATCCAGTCTGCTAACGCTCTTCCTCAGCCACGGACGGACCCATTTGGCGGGAACCCAACGCGTCTCAGCTCCTGTAACGACACAAGCGTAGCCCCTACCCCAGGTTATTAGTTCCTGCGGGCCTTGCCAAGCCTGTGTCCTTGGGTCAAATACCTCCACCTGCACCTGCTTTCCAGACAAATCTGTAGCATTAAAAGAGAAATGAGAAAAGATAGGTATGTGATCATCTGAGCGTGGATTAAGCCAGTTCAGGACATAACATGCCTTGCATACAAGCTCATAGGGGCCCACCTCCCCCTCCTTTTTTAAAACTCCAAGCAAACGCTTTAGGTTCTGATGATGTCTCTCAACAATGGCCTGGCCTCCTGAATTATAAGGAATGCCTGCAACATGTGTAATGTCCCATTGGTGAAAAAATTTGCGGCATATCTCACCCTTATACGCTGGTGCATTGTCCGTCTTAATGGTGTCTGGACGGCCCAGCACCGCAATTGCTTGAGACCAGTGCAGCCGAGCTGCCTTGGCACCTGATGACACTGCTGGAGTTGCCCATATAGCTTTTGAGCAAGTGTCCACTGTGACATGCAAATACTTCAGGCGACCAAATGGAGGGAATACTGTAACATCAGTCTGCCACACTTGACGTGGCTGACTACCCCTAGGGTTGACTCCCTGTTCCTGAATTGGTGATAACTGCGCACAATCGGGGCATGCTGCAACAATTGCCCTAGCAGTTGCTCGCGGTATCTGCAATTGGCGCTGTAACGCGCGGGCAGACTGATGAAAAAACTCATGTGAAGCACAAGCCTGCTGCTCAGGTGTTACATGGGCTACACAAGGACTAGAAACAACCTTGTCAATATAGTCATTGCCTTCTGCTAATGGGCCTGGCATAGTAGTGTGACTTCTGATGTGAGAGCACCAGAGCGGTGGTTGGCGTTGTTCCATGATGTTCCACAGACAGATAAACAGTGCTTGCAACTCCTTATTAGCTACATGTTCTAAGATAGATCGTGAAATTCGTGTCACTGCCCCAACCACATATTGTGAGTCCACTACAAGATTTAGGGGATAATGAGAAAAGTCTGTTAGGGCCCAAATTACCGCTTTTAATTCTAGCATCTGTACTGATGCTCTGTTCTGGTTTACTCGAGTAACCCAACGCCCCTGCTCCCGGTAGGCATACCCATATTTCCCAGTACGACTACTGGCATCAGTAAATACAGTTACCGCATCAGAGATGGGATCTTTGTTCAATACGGGTCTCTCTTCTAATACTAGGGCCGTATTAAATAGTGGATGGCTTGGATAATGATTATCTAAGGAAACTCCTGTGGTTGCCAGAGCAAATGCAATGCTTTGCCGAGTCCAGTCCTTGATCAGGTCTAGTGTCTTAAGTGGCAAAATGATTGATGAAGGATCTCTTCCAGCAATAGTTCGAAGGCGACGTCTGGATTTCAGCAACAGCGCTCCAATAGCTTCAAATCTGGGCGTGATTGTGTTCCGGAGGTGAGATGGCATAAAAACCCATTCCAAAATGTATAGCTTCCCTTGATCGTCAATCTGGGCAATTAGAGCGGCAACTTCTCGATGTTTGTTATACACTATGAGAGTTACGGGCAAATTTTCTTGATACCGATACGCTGCAGTGCCTGCCAGTTTTTGTTCAATTAATTGTATTGTCTTCTTTCCGTCAGGGCCGAGTTGTCTTGGCTCTGCGGGATCTGTGGCCCCGTGCAACAGTGCAAACAGAGGTGCCATCTCTTCATTGGTGATGCCACAATAAGTTCTGATCCACTGTATGTCACCAACCAATTTTTGTACCGAATTCACTGTATTCACGTCGGCTCTTAACTGCATCTTCTGTGGGCGTACTCGAGAATCTGTGATGGTCATACCTAAATAGTTCCAAGGAGAGTGTCGCTGGACCTTTTCTGGAGCTATGACCAGACCATATTGCCGTAAACAGTTCGTTAGCTCCTGCTCCAAAGCTTAAGTGATTTGACCCTTGCTGGCCACTAGGATATCATCCATATAGTGGTAAATTAGTAAATCAGGATGCGCCGTTCGCCAAGGCTTCAAAGCGAGATTCACAAACCATTGATAAATTGTCGGAGAATTTTTCATTCCCTGCGGCAAAACTGTCCATTGATAACGCTCAGCCGGCGCGGCTCGGTTGATGGAAGGTACAGTAAATGCAAAACGCTCGCTATCTTCAGGATGTAGCGGAACGGTGAAAAAACAATCTTTTAGATCGACCACTAGAAGGTCCCAATCCTTTGGCAACATTACTGGTGATGGGAGGCCGGGTTGTAGCGCGCCCATATCCTGCATACAGTCATTAATGGCACGCAGGTCGTGTAACAACCGCCATTTCCCTGACTTCTTTTGTATGGTAAAAATTGGCGTATTCCACGGGCTTGTTGATGGTTTAACATGGCCTGCTTGTAGTTGTTCTTCTACCGGGGCTTGGACATGTCGCAGCTTCTCTTCCGGAAGCGGCCACTGGTTAACCCACACTGGTATGTTGGTCTTCCATGACAGTCTCAGCGTTGGGCGGGAGCTGCTATCCGTGGCCGCTATTAAAAATGCGTTTGCATCGTCAGGTCCCATTGGCTCAAAGCATCTCGCCCAAGAATCCATAAGGGCGTGTACATTACGTAGGGGCAGACATGAGCCACGTTACCTTCCGCATCTGTCACACTTACAAAAGAGTCACTAATCCTAGTAGCAGATTGCCCTCCAATTCCAGATACAGAGATATGTAAGTCCTGCAACTTCCAGGCTTTAGGCCAAGCATGATCAGGTATGATAGTAACATCAGATCCTGTGTCCAGCATCATTTCCACCCCCTGCAGGGTTATCCCTTCTGGGCCCACGATATTCACTGTCCGTTTTGGGCGGTCTGTGGTTATGCGCTCACAAAAGGCCACTTGGGGCACTCCCGTGGAACCAAAACCACCTGTTCCCCGCTTCACGGTCTCAGTTCTGGGGACAGCTCCTCTAAAAGGAATAAGCTGGGCTATTTTACTCAAAGCTGGAATAGTAACTGGGGGCGAAAAAAAATTTTACCATAATTCCAATGTTCCCAGTATAATCCGCATCAACACAACCGGGCAAAACAAATATACCCATTCGTGAAGCTGAAGAACGACCAATCAGTAGTGCTGATAGGCCATTCCCCAGTGGACCCGTGCAAGTAGATTTAAGCACATGCACCTTGTCATCTGTGATTATTGTAGATTCTGCCACTGCCAGATCGACTCCTGCGCTTCCGGCTGTGGCGGCTGTGAGCTCGTGGAGGCAGCCGCTACCCAGGGATATTTGTTCGCCGCGTCCCTCTGCACGCGGCTCTGGTAGTTTCCCGAAAGGGCAGTACCATCTTTTCTAAATCGTGAGCGACATTCGGCGGCCTTATGCCCAAACTTATGACATCGGGCACAGTTTCCGTTAAAATCACCAATTGGCCCCACACTCCCGGCTCCTCCTCCCCTTCTACGCTCTGGGCACTGCCGTTTCAGATGTCCCACTTTGCCACATTGAAAAGAAGCTTCGCGGAGCCCCTTATTCCCCCGCCCTTGGGGCTTCCTCTGATCTAACGCTGCCACTAGAGCCTGAGCGTGGATCTGCGCCTTTTCTGTCTCCATCAACAATGGGGCACGTGCACAGGCTTCCACCATCTGTGCAAGAGAAACCCCTGGTTGCAAAGTGGCAAGTATCTGTCTACAGGCCGAGTTGGCATTTTGAATAGCCAAGTCTTTCACCAAGACTGCCTTCACTTCCTGAGGGACAGTTGGGGCTGCATCCAATGCCTCTTTAAGTCGGTCCACAAAACTCAAAAAGGATTCCTCTGGCTTCTGCATGATCTTGGTATATGGCAGCTGGGGAGCGCCCACTTGTGGCAGGGCCAAAAATACGGCCAGAGCAGCATTTTTTGATTGCGTCAGGATTCGAGGGTGTAGCGCTGCCTGTCGGGATGGATCCCGAAATTGCCCCTACCCATCACTTGGTCTAAGCTGACGACGCGCAGTGGATCACCTGGTGCCAAATTAAGATTCTCTAACATTTTGGCCTCTAATCGTTCCTGCCATTTGGCCATCCAGAGCATATAAGTGGTAGGTGTCAGGATCAATTCCATCAGGGATTTAGATTCAGATGGAACCAGCTCAGTGTATTTAAAGAGGGCACAAACTTGATTGCGTACTAGTTTGTTATCATGGCCATATGCCATCACTGTCTTTTGTATGTTAGTAACCATTTTCCAATCTAAGGGATCCCAACGTGGGCCATGCTCTGTCCGGGTGACTGGCAGGGATAAAGGGGAAAGCGCAAAGTCCCCTTCTAGCCGCGCGTTTTCAATGATGCCTTTCCACCGGGTGGTGTGATTATAACTTGGGTCACTAGGTGGCGCTCTCGTCTCGCCTGTCTCCCGAGCTGCCGGGGAAGAAGGCACTTCTGTTTTTTTACCCGATGACGTGGGCGGGCTGGGCGGGATTCGAGATAACGGCTGCCCTCCCCCCGAGGCGGAAGAATGGGCGCTGCACCCCATTATTTCCTGAAACTCCTGTATCCACTCCTTCTCTGCATCAGAGATTCGAGCAGAGGGTCCATGCTTAAGTTGTAAATAATTATCAGCTTCTGATACACTCCATTCCCCGTCTGCTACCATGTTAAGAATCCATTTGCGCAGAGAGGGGGGCAGGCTTGTTAGTTCCCTGTCTGGCGGGGCGGCAGCCTGGTGAGTTGCCGAAGTAGTTCCCGAGCCAGACTCAATAGCCTGTAGCTGCTGCTCGATATTCTTTAGCCCGCCAACAATCGCCTCATGGGCCCTCTTATACGCCTACTGTATCGTTTTAGCCTTAGACCCCCGATCTAGGCACTGCATCTGCGCAAGCAGCTCTGACATTTTTTCTGCCTGTTCCTGAAGCGCCGCTTGCATACCCGCCGTTGCTGTGGGCGGCACCGCCTCATCGTCTGGGAGGGGAACCTTGGCAGGGTCGATTTCCATCGGCAGCAGGGGTGCCGAGGGTTGTATTTCAACTTTTAGCCCCTCATCCGCTCGCTTTTCCCCCTCCTCCTCACCATTCCAGGGGGGCAAGTCATCATCCACACCTCCCCACGCCTCCTTCTCTGCTAACGAGATCGGGAAGGCATTGTAACCGCCCTCCGGTCCCCCATCCTGAGGCGCAGGATCCTTTAACAACGTCCGTTCCGAGGCGCCCGATTGCCGGCGCTCCTCCCCACTATTCTGCACCGCTCGCCGAAGAGCTGCGGCAACTTGAGCTTCCCCGTGCAACTGCTCAATCATGGAGCGGACTGCGCGATAGACCGGCGCGAAACGTTTCGCCTCCTTGGAGCCGATCTGCACGGACTCCCACAGTTCTTGGAGGGCTCCTCCAAGAGTCCCTTCCGCCTGCACCATACCAACAGGTCGACCAGCGACTGTCGGTCTAACTTTGTTTCAGTCTTTTGCGCCAACTTCATTACACTGTCTACCGTGGCGCGCTCCGTTGCCGATGCGGCAATTCCCATCCTGCGTTCCCGATTCACTGATCGGCGTGGCCACAACCCGTCTCTTTCGAACGGCCCAGCTTACCCGCTGGCAGCAGGATCCTTGCCCTTCTTCGGCTCCGCTCCTCTACCCCGTATCACGTCGGGGTCACCAGATGCCGAGGTCCAGTTTCTGTGGCAAGCCGGGAAAGAACATGACACACCAGTATGATGTAGATTCAGTCCATGTTTATTAGGCTGCGTGCAGATTATATAGTCTTAGGACAGCGTGTATGTCACCCACGTGGCAGAGCAAGGTTTTTGAGTGGTTAGTGTACACTGTTTACATGTCCCCATTCCCCTTTTAATTGGTCCCAACTCCAAACCCTTTGTCCAGCCCCCCATCCCGTTTACCACACTACCGAACTGCTGTACGTCATCTTCACTATCTCGTTCCCACAGAGTGGCCCTCACTGTTTCTCTTGTTATTTAAGTTTCTCATAATCATCACCAACTAGTTCCCACAGAATAGCCTTCACTGTTTCTCTTATTATATAAAGTTTCTCATAACCATTCAGCACAGCTAGGGCCCCAACACTAGATACTAAACTCTAGACACTTATCTATAATACTTTAACCCTGGAGGCTAAATCCAGATGGTAGTCCATTAATTCCAGATCCTACACCCTAGACCCTAGGTCCTTAAACGTAGATCGTATATGCTTAACCCCAGACGCTACACTCTATACCGTAGACCGTTAATCCTAGGCGCAAAGCTCTAAACCCTAGACATAAAGACTAGATGCTAAACTATAAAGCCTTAACCCTAGACACTGGGGCCTTAATCCTAGATACTAAACCCTAGACCCCAGACGCTTATCTATAATCCTTTAACCCTAGACGCTAAGTCCAGACGGTAGTCCATTAATCCTAGATACTAAACCATTGATTCCAGATCCTTAAACGTAGACTGTATATGATTAACCCCAGATGATACACTCTATACCATAGACTGTTAATCCTAGATGCAAAGCTTTAAACCCTAAAGACTAGATGCTGAACTATAAGCCTTAACCCTAGAAATTGGAGCCTTAATCATAGATACTAAATCCTAGACCCTAGATGCTTATCTATAATCCTTTAACCCTAGACGCTAAGTCCAAACGGTATTCCATTAATCCTAGATACTAAACCGTATACCCTAGATCCTTAAACGTAGACCGTATAAGATTAACTCCAGACGCTACACTCTATACCATAGACCGTTAATCCTAGACGCAAAGCTCTAAAAGCTAGACCTTAAGACTAGATGCTAAACTATAAAGCCTTAACCCTAGACGCTGGAGCCTTAATCCTAGACCCTAGATGCTTATCTATAATCCTTTAACCCTGGACGCTAAGTCCATAGGGTAGTCCATTAATCCTAGATCCTACAACGTAGACCCTAGATCCTTAAACGTAGACCGTATATGATTAACCCCAGATGCTACACTCTATACCATAGACTGTTAATCCTAGACGCAAAGCTCTAAACCCTAAAGACTAGATGCTGAACTATAAGCCTTAACCCTAGAAATTGGAGCCTTAATCCTAGATACTAAATCCTAGACCCTAGATGCTTATCTATAATCCTTTAACCCTAGACGCTAAGTCCAGACGGTAGTCAATTAATCCTAGATACTAAACCGTAGACCCTAGATCCTTAAACGTAGACCGTATATGCTTAACTCCAGATGCTACAATCTATACCATAGACCGTTAATCCTAGATGCAAAGCTCTAAACCCTAGACCTTAAGACTAGATGGTAAAATATAAAGCCTTAACCATAGACGCTTCACCCTTAATCCTGGATACTAAACCCTTTACTCCTATCTATAATCCTTTAAGCCTGGACGCTAGTCCAGACAATAGTCCATTAATCCTAGATACTAAACCATAGACCCTAGATCCAGAAACGTAGACCGTATATGCTTGACCCCAGACGCTACACTCTATACCATAGACCGTTAATCATAGACTCAAAGCTCTAAACCCTAGACCTTAAGACTAGATGCTAAACTATAAAGCCTTAACCCTAGACGTTGGACCCTTAATCCTAGATACTAAATCCTAGACGCTTATCTATAATCCTTTAACCCTGGATAATTTGTCCACACTGTAGTCCATTAATCCTAGATACTAAACCATAGACCCTAGATCCTTAAATGTAGACCGCATATGCTTAACCCCAGACGCTACACTCTATACCGTAGACCGTTAATCCTAGACGCAAAGCTCTAAACCCTAGACATAAAGACTAGATGCTAAACTATAAAGCCTTAACCCTAGACGCTGGACCCTTAATCCTAGATACTATACCCTATACTCTTATCTATAATCCTTTAGCCATAGACGCTAAGTCCAGACGGTAGTCCATTAATCCTAGATCCTACACTATAGACCCTAGATTCTTAAACGTAGACCGTACATGCTTGACCCCAAATGCTACCATCTATACCATAGATGGTAAATCCTAGACGCAAAGCTCTAAACCCTAGACCTTAAGACTAGATGCTAAACTATAAGCCTTAACCCTAGAAGCTGGAGCCTTAATCCTAGATACTAGACCCTAGACGCTTATCTGTAATCCTTTAACCCTTGATGAGAAGTCCAGACGGTACTCCATTAATCCTAGATACTAAACCATAGACCCTAGATCCTTAAACGTAGACTGTATATGCTCAACCACAGTCACTACACTCTATACCGTAGACCGTTAATACTAGACGCAAAGCTCTAAACCCTAGACCTTAAGACTAGATGCTAAACTATAATGCCTTAAACATAGAAGCTTCACTCTTAATCCTAGATACTAAAACCTAGACCCTAGACGCTAATCTATAATCTTTTAACCCTACACGCTAAGTCCAGATGGTAGTCCATTAATCCTAGATACTAAATCATAGCCCCCAGATCGAGAAACGTAGACCGTATATGCTTAAACCCATACCCTACACTCTATACCATAGACCATTAATCCTAGACGCAAAGCTCTAAACACTAGACCTTAAGACTAGATGCTAAACTATAAAGCCTTAACCATAGACGCTTCACCCTAAATCCTAGATATTAAACCCTAGACCCTAGACGCTTATCTATAATCCTTTAACCCTAGATGGTAAATGCAGACGGTAGTCCATTAATCCTAGATACTAAACCAGAGACCCTAGGTCCTTAAATGTAGACCGTATATGCTTAACCCCCAGATGCTACAGACTATACCATAGACGGTTAAGCCTAGATGCAAAGCTCTAAACCCTAGACCATAAGACTAGATGCTAAACTATAAATCCTTAACCGTAGACACTGGAGCCTTAATCCTAGATACTAAACCCTACACCCTAGACGCTTATCTGTAATCCTTTAAGCCTCGATGCTAAGTCCAGACGATAGTCCATTAATCCTAGATACTATACCATAGACACTAGATCCAGAAACGTAGCCCGTATATGCTTGACCCCAGATGCTACACTCTATACCATAGATGGTTAATCCTAGACTCAAAGCTCTAAACCCTAGACATTAAGACTAGATGCTAAACTATAAAGCCTTAACCCTAGATGCTGGAGCCTTAATCCTAGATACTAAACCCTATACGCTTATCTATAATCCTTTAACCCTCGATGCTAAGTCCAGACGGTAGTCCATTAATCCTAGATACTATACCATAGACCCTGGATCCTTAAACGTAGACCCTATATGCTTGACGCCAGATGCTACACTCTATATTATAGACAGTTAAGCTTAGACGCAAAGCTCTAAACCCTACACCTTAAGACTAGATGCTAAACTATAAAGACTTAACCATAGACGCTTCACTCTTAATCCTAGATACTAAAACCTAGACCCTAGAAGCTAATCTGTAATCTTTTAACCCTATACGATAAGTCCAGACTGTAGTCCATTAATCCTAGATACTAAACAATAGACCCTAGATCCTTAAACGTAGACCGTACATGCTTAACCCCAGATGCTACACTCTATACCATAGACGGTTAATCCTAGACGCAAAGCTCTAAACCCTAGACCTTAAGACTAGATGCTAAACTATAAAGCCTTAACCCTAGACGCTGGACCCTTAATCCTAGATACTAAACCCTAGACACTTATCTGTAATCATTTAAGCGTGGACGCTAAGTCCAGACGATAGTCCATTAATCCTATATACTAAACCATAGTCCCTATATCCTTAAAAGTAGACTGTAGATGCTTAACCCCAGACGCTACACTCTATACCATAGACCGTTAATCCTAGACGCAAAGCTCTACACCTTAGACCTTAAGACTCGATGCTAAACTATAAAGCTGTCCTGGTTTGAGCCAGGATTAAGCCAATTTTTCTTTTCACTGATTTTTTTTTCCTTCAGTAAGCTTTCTTTTAACTAGCAACTGTGTGTTCTGCTAGGCTGATAAGACAGTGGAATGTTTTTGTAACTACTGAGGTTTCAAGGTTGCACCTTCACTCCGCCGACTCAGACACTATGGGGAGGTCTCTGACCCCCCCCCGTGGGAGGCTGATTTAGAGAGACAGCAAAATTGGCCAAAGATATTCCATTCCATATATCTACGTAAGCTCAAAGGAAGGTCAGAGATCATAGAAGACAGCTTCCTGCTTCTTCTCGCCTTCTCTTCCGTCCATGGCCGTCGTCCGGGGAGGACTCTGTTCATCCATCACCGTCGACCCTTAGGCTCGAGCTCTCCTGACCCTCATAACTCTCTGCTTTCTCCAGCAGCAGCTCCGGGATTCCTCGGGACTCTTCCCAGTTCAGGGGAGTGCTGTGGGAGTTGCTGGGGGTGGGGGGAGGCGAGGGACTTTTGCCCATATCTGAATATATCTGTATATAATTGTATATATTTTCTGGTATGATTCATTAGTGTTTTAATTAAAGCTGTGTAGTTTAGTTTTCAATCCAGCCAAGTCTCTCTCTTTTTCTCTCTCTCCTTCCCTACCTGGGGGGGGGGGGAGGGGATCGAGAGCATTGTTGTCAGACCTGAGTCAAACGGTGACAACAATTAATTGGCACCCAACGTGGAGCTCGATTTTAAGCCCAGATTACACATTTTCATCAATTGGGAGTGTGCAAAATTCCATCTCTGATGGGAGGAATCCCTCAGATAGCAATGAGCAATAATTCTGCTGAGTGTCCTGACGGATTGAAAACTGAACAGACACTTACTGCAATGAATCTACTGGATCTTTTTCCAAACCTGCAATTGTACATGTGGTATGTAGCCGAGGGCATTCTGCTCTTTGTAGCTGCTCTTGTGATTCTTTTGTGGTTTATTGACAGGACCTTTAACCCTAGACGCTAAGTCCAGATGTTAGTCCATTAATCCTAGATACTAAACCGTAGACCCGTGATCCTTAAACGGAGATCGTATATGCTTAACCCCAGACGCTGCACTCTATACCATAGACCGTTAATCCTAGACGCAAAGCTCTAAACCCTAGACCTAAAGACTAGATGCTGAACTATAAGCCTTAAGCCTAGACGCTGGAGCCTTAATCCTAGATACTAGACCCTAGACGCTTATCTGTAATCCTTTAACCCTTGATCCGAAGTCCAGACGGTAGTCCATTAATCCTAGATACTAAATCATAGACCCTAGATCTTTAAACGTAGACCGTATATGCTCAACCCCAGTAGCTACACACTATACCATAGACCGTTAATCCTAGAAGCAAAGCTCTACATCCTAAAGACTAGATGCTAAACTATAAGCCTTAACCCTAGACGCTGGACCCTTAATCCTAGATACTAAACGCTAGTCCCTAGATGCTTATCTGTAATCCTTTAAGCCTGGACGCTAAGTCCAGACGATAGTCCATTTATCCTAGATACTGAACCATAGACCCTAGATCCAGAAACGTAGACCTTATATGCTTGACCCCAGACGCTACACTCTATACCATAGACCGTTAATCCTAGACTCAAAGCTCTAAACCCTAGACCTTAAGACTAGATGCTAAACTATAAAGCCTTAACCCTAGACGCTGCAGCCTTAATCCTAGATACTAGAGCCTAGACGCTCAACTGTAATCCTTTAACCCTTGATGCAAAGTCCAGATGGTAGTCCATTAATCCTATATACTAAACCTTAGCCCCGAGATCGAGAAACGTGGACTGTATATGCTTGACCCCAGATGCTACACTCTATACCATAGACGGTTTAGCCTAGACGCAAAGCTCTAAACCCTATACCTTAAGACTAGATGCTAAACTATAAAGCCTTAACCCTAGACGCTGGACCCTTAATCCTAGATACTAAACCCTAGAACCTTATCTGTAATCCTTTAAGCCTGGACGCTAAGTCCAGACGATAGTCCATTAATCCTAGATACTAAACCATAGACCCTAGATCCTTAAACGTAGACCATACATGCTTAACCCCAGATGCTACACTCTATACCATAGATGGTTAATCCTAGACGCAAAGCTCTAAACCCTAGACCTTAAGACTAGATGCTAAACTATAAAGCCTTAACCCTAGACGCTGGACCCTTAATCCTAGATACTAAACCCTAGACGCTTATCTATAATCCTTTAAGCCTGGACGCTAAGTCCAGACGATAGTCCATTAATCCTAGATACTGAACCATAGACCCTAGATCCTTAAACGTAGACCGTATATGCTTAATCCCACACCCTAAACTCTGTACCATAGACCGTTAATCCTAGACGCAAAGCTCTAACCCTTAGACCTAAAGGCTAGATGTTAAACTATAAGCCTTAACCCAAGACGCTGGAGCCTTAATCCTACATACTAAACCCTATACGCTTATCTATAATCCCTTAAGCCTAGAGGCTAAATCCAGACGGTAGTCCATTAATCCTAGATTCTACACCATAGACCCTAGATCCATAAACGTAGACCGTATATGCTTAATCCCACACCCTAAACTCTGTACCATAGACCGTTAATCCTAGACACAAAGCTCTAAACCCTAGACCTTAAGACTAGATGCTAAACTATAAGCCTTAACCCTAGACGCTGGACCCTTAATCCTAGATACTAAACCCTAGACCCTAGAGGCTTATCTATAATCCTTTAAGCCTGGATGATTTGTCCACACTGTAGTCCATTAATCCTAGATACTGAACCATAGACCCTAGATCCTTAAATGTAGACCGTATATGCTTAACCCCTGACGCTACACTCTATACCATAGATGGTTGATCCTAGACGCAAAGCTCTAAACCCTATACCTTAAGACTAGATGCTAAACTATAAAGCCTTAATCCTAGACGCTGGAGCCTTGATCCTAGACACTAAACCCTAGACGCTTATCTATAATCCTTTAACCCTAGACGCTAAGTCCAGACGGTAGTCCATTAATCCTAGATAATAAACCTTAGACCCTAGATCCTTAAACGTAGACCGCAAATGATTAAAGACAGACCCTACACTCTATACCATAGACAGTTAATCCTAGACGCAAAGCTCTAAACCCTAGACCTTAATTGTAGATGCTGAACTATAAAGCCTTAACCCTAGACACTGGAGACTTAATCCTAGATACTAAACCCTAGACGCTTATCTATAGTCGTTTAACCCTAGACGCTAAGTCCAGATGGTAGTCCATTAATCCTAGATTCTGAACCGTAGACCCTAGATCCTTAAACATAGACCGTATATGCTTAACCATAGACGCTGCACTCTCTACCATAGACCGTTAATCCTAGACGCAAAGCTCTAAACCCTAGACCTTAACACTAGATGATAAACTATACAGCCTTAACCCTAGACGCTGGACCCTTAATCCTAGATACTAAACCCTAGAACCTTATCTGTAATCCTTTAAGCCTGGACGCTAAGTCCAGACGATAGTCCATTAATCCTAGATACTAAACCATAGACCCTAGATCCTTAAAAGCAGACCGTATATGCTTGACCCCAGACGCTACACTCTATACCATAGACAGTTATGCCTAGACGCAAAGCACTAAACCCTAGACCTTAAGACTAGATGCTAAACTATAAAGCCTTAATCCTAGACGCTGGAGCCTTAATCCTAGATACTAAACCCTAGACGCTTATCTGTAATCCTTTAAGCATGGACGCTTGTCGCAAGCCGGTACCGGGGGGCTACCGGCTGTCAGGATACTTTTGCAACTCCCCCTCTCAATGTGGAGGGGTTTGTGAATGAGCCCGAGGGTCACACGCGGCGCTGCCTCTCACGGAGCAACGTCCGCGGGACCCTATTTCCGGGTGGTAGCTAGAGAGCACCTCCACCCCACCACGCACAGAGATTGCCTCTAAAGCCAAGATTTACTCCACAAACTAATAGGTTTATTAAGGGTTAACACAAACCGAGGGATGATGTTCAGGGACAATGCAGGTGTGAATGGCTACCAGGGATATCAATATGTATGTGGTGAGAAAGTGTCCTTTAGGGAGGCAATGCAAAGGTGCTTTTAAGGGAGAGGATTAAGGATCAAAGGGAGGAGGGAAGGAAACCCGACGCCGGTCCTCCTTAAGAGGTCGCGCTGTGTGTGCAAGTATGAGGAAAGGAATATGTGTGTGTGGGTATGTGTGTGTGTGTGTGAGGTGATGTTACCCTCCGGCGGCTTGTCCAGCGTCGGTCGGTGGCCAGAGGGCAGGACGGCAGGTCCGTGGTGTCGGAGGGGCAGCCTCTCGGCAGCGAGTGCAGCGCCCGTTGGTTTCCTCTCCAGCGGCAGCAACACGGGGAGGGGGCTCCGGCCCCGACCCCAGGGCTCGGGACTCCGGCACGCTCGGCGCTGAGGCTCAGGCTGGACCCGGGGCAGGCAGGCAGGCAGGGTCCCAGCACCAGTGTCCGCAGCAGGGGGGTGTCCCACGCGGAATAATTCTGCTGAGTGTCCTGACGGATTGAAAACTGAACAGACACTTACTGCAATGAATCTACTGGATCTTTTTCCAAACCTGCAATTGTACATGTGGTATGTAGCCCAGGGCATTCTGCTCTTTGTAGCTGCTCTTGTGATTCTTTTGTGCTATATTGACAGAACTGTAGCCATCATTAACCGTATCATTACCAGCCTAGTGATCCTAGGAATGATGATACTGTTCTCTATGGGGACACTGTATGTGTACAGTTACACTGCAAGTCCTAGTTGTACAACTCCTAAAGTGAATGGAACGGTCCATGTTGGTAACAGCAATAGCTGGTTCAATTTTACCTCTCCATATTCTCTCAAGCTGAATCTCCCAGCTCTTGATGTGAATAGCATGGTTGCAGTGGGGATGTTTTTGCTGAATGTTTATAATATAATGTGGATGCGTAGGGCCAGATGCTGTTCTGCTCACTGCCACTCCCCCACAGGCAATGTTGCTGCCACTGCTTCTGCCAACACCACCACTCCTACTGCTACAAAAACAACTGCTCCTACAGAGATAGATTCTGATCCATCGCAAAACAAGCTAGTTGACCCTGTGACTAGGAGCAAGGCAAAGACAAAAACAGAGGCTGACAGTGAGGAAGGGAAGGATTCTAAATCAGAAGGTGAGGGGGACGAAGAGGAAGAGGATTCTAATACAGTTGATGGAGCGGGTGCCTCTCAGACAGATAAAAAACCAGGCCACTCTCAAGCGGATAAAAGAACAGCAGGTCCTCCTCAATCAGATGATGACGGTGACCTCGCCCAGCCTTTCTCTATGAAAGAACTGCGCCTCATGAGAAAGGACTTCACCCGCATTGATGGTGAGGGAATCCTTCCTTGGCTGCTCCGATGCTTTGATAGTGGTGCTGAGACCTACAATGTGGATGAGAGAGAAGCCAAGCAGTTGGGATCCCTGGCCAGAGATGCTGGTATTGACAGAGCACTTAGTAGTAAGGCAGGAACTACTACCCTGTGGGACCGACTTCTTTCAGCTGTGAGAGAGAGATACCCCCACAAGGGTGACATCGGATGGCGCCGAAGCAGAACGCCCACGCTCGAGAAAGCCATCACCTACTTGAGAGAGATTCCTGTGCGAGAAGTGATCTATAATAAAGATGGAATCACAGATCCTGATGATGTTGAGTGTGACATGCAAATGTTCCGGAAGTTTGTTCAGGCTGTACCAGCAGCGCATGCCCATATATTCTCCTTCATGGGATGTTTTGAAGGTTACGAAAGACCAACTGTACGTGAGGTAACTTTTAAAGCACGACACTATCGAGACATCCTCTCTGATTCCCTTTACTTCCACACCTCAGCCATTCAAAAAATGACTGACAGGAAGAATAAGATGCCAAATGAATGGGGAAGTAAACTCCAGATTCTTCCTAGAGACAACTGGTCACGTGTTGCAGCCATTAAGAAGAGACCTCCTGCTACGAGACAGCAGCGAGAGGGACGGGACCCACTGAGATGCCACCTGTGGTCTCTCTTGAAAAATTATTTCAAAGAGGACATGAGAGTCTGGGACAAGAAACCCACTGATGTTCTCCAGTTACGTGTGCAAGAGCTACTAAACAGAACAAAGCCAGGAGATGGTTCTTGCAAGAAGAAGGTTGCACCAGTCAACAACCAGGATGGTTCATCGAGCTCTAGTGCTCAACCCTAGAGATGCCCTGCCTCCAGCCAGGAGGAGGAGAGGGACAACCGAGTTTATTGGACTGTGTGGATTCGGTGGCCTGGCACATTAGAACCACAAAGATATAAAGCTTTGGTGGACACTGGTGCACAGTGCACTCTAATGCCATCGAATCATAAAGGGACAGACTCTGTCACTATCTCTGGAGTGACAGGAGGTTCTCAACAACTGACTGTTGTGGAGGCCGGTGTGAGCCTCATTGGTAAGGAGTGGCAAATGCACCCTATAGTGACTGGCCCAGGTGCTCCGTGCATCCTTGGCATAGACTATCTCAGGAAAGGATACTTCCGTGACCCGAAAGGGTACCGGGGGGCTTTTGGTATAGCGGCTGTAGAGACTGAGGACACTGAACAGCTGCGTACTTTGTCTGGCCTTTCAGATGACCCTTCTGTAGTAGGGTTGCTGAAGGTTGAAGACCAACAGGTGCCAATTGCCACTTCAACAGTGCATAGACAACAGTATCGCACCAACAGAGACTCTGTGATCCCCATTCATAAGCTGATTCGGCAATTGGAAAGCCAAGGTGTGATTAGCAGGACTCATTCACCCTTCAACAGTCCTATCTGGCCAGTGCGAAAGCCTGATGGCGAGTGGAGGCTGACAGTGGACTATCGTGGCCTGAATGAGGTGACACCACCACTTAGTGCTGCTGTACCGGACATACTAGAGCTTCAGTATGTGTTGGAGTCAAAAGCAGCTAGGTGGTATGCCACTATTGACATTGCTCATGCATTCTTCTCTATTCCCATAGCACCAGAGTGCAGGCCACAGTTTGCTTTCACCTGGAGGGGAGTCCAGTACACCTGGAATCGACTGCCCCAGGGGTGGAAACACAGCTCAACCATTTGCCATGGACTGATCCATGCTGCACTGGAGAAGGGTGGAGCTCCAGAACACCTGCAGTACATTGATGACATCATTGTGTGGGGTGACACATTAGAAGAAGATTTTGAGAAAGGTAAAAAGATCATACAAAATTCTTCTGGATGCTGGTTTTGCTGTAAAAAGAAGCAAGGTCAAGGGATCTTCGCGAGAGATCCAGTTCCTGGGAATCAAGTGGCAAGATGGTCGTCGCCAGATCCCAATGGATGTGATTAACAAAGTAACAGCTATGGCCCCACCATCAACTAAAAAGGACACTCAAACCTTTTTAGGGACTGTTGGTTTCTGGAGAATGCATATTCCATGTTACAGTGAAATTGTGAAACCTCTCTATGAGGTGACCAGAAAGAAGAATGATTTCAAGAGGGGTCCTGACCAACAGAAAGCTTTTGAGCAGATTTAAAAGGAGATTGTGCAGGCAATGGCCCTTGGACCGGTTTGAACAGGGCCAGACATCAAGAACGTGCTCTACACTGCAGCCGGACACAATGGTCCCAACTGGAGCCTCTGGCAGAAAGCACCAGGGGAAACTCGAGGTCGACCCCTGGGATTCTGGAGCCGGAGCTACAGAGGTTCCGAGGCCAACTACACAACAACTGAGAAGGAGATACTTGCAGCATATGAAGGAGTTAGAGCCGCTTCAGAAGTGATTGGCACTGAAGCACAGCTCTTTCTGGCGCCCAGGCTACCGGTGCTGAGATTCATGTTCCAGAATAACCTTTCTCCTGTCCATCATGCCACCGATGTGACTTGGAGTAAATGGACTGCTTTAATCACCCAGCGAGCTCAAATAGGGAAACCTAATCATCCAGGTATTGTGGAAGCAATTACAAACTGGCCAGAAGGCACCCACTTTGGAATGCCACCACAAGAAGTGGTGAGACGAGCTCAAGAAGCTCCACCTTATGATCATCTACCAGAGACTGAGAAACAATTTGCTCTTTTCACCGATGGCTCCTGTCGTCTTGTAGGGAACCACCGGAAGTGGAAAGCTGCCGTGTGGAGTCCTACACGACTGGTTGCACAAGCAGCTGAAGGAGAAGGTGAATCAAGTCAGTTTGCAGAGGTAAAAGCCATCCAGCTGGCTTTGGACATTGCTGAGCGAGAGGGGTGGCCGAGACTCTACCTCTACACTGACTCGTGGATGGCAGCAAATGCCTTGTGGGGTTGGCTAAAACAGTGGCAGCAGAATAACTGGCAGCGAAAGGATAAACCTATTTGGGTTGTTGACCTGGGGAAAGACATTGCAGCTCGGATAGAGAAACTGGAGGTAAAAGTGCGTCATGTGGATGCACACGTGCCTCTGAGTCGAGCCACTGAGGAACATCGACACAACCAACGGGCAGATGAGGCTGCTCAAGTGTTCCAAGTAGACTTAGACTGGGAACACAAGGGTGAGCTTTTTCTGGCTCGGTGGGCCCATGATGCTTCAGGTCATCAGGGCAGAGATGCAACAGACAAATGGGCTCGTGACCGAGGGGTGGACTTAACCATGGACACTATTGCACAGGTGATCCATGACTGTGAGACATGTGCTGCAATTAAGCAGGCAAAACGGTTGAAACCTTTGTGGTATGAGGGGAGGTGGTCAAAGTACAGATTTGGAGAGGCCTGGCAAATTGACTACATCACACTTCCTCAGAGCCGCCAGGGTAAGCGCTATGTGCTTACAATGGTGGAAACAAGTACAGGATGGTTGGAGACATATCCTGTGCCTCATGCCATGGCCAGGAATACTATTCTGGGTCTCGAGATGCAAATTTTGTGGAGACATGGTACTCCAGAGAGAATTGAGTCAGATAATGGGACTCATTTCAAAAACAGTCTTGTCACTGACTGGGCTAAAGAGAATCATAGAATCATAGAATCATAGAATCATAGAATCATAGAATCCTAGGGGTTGGAAGGGACCTCGAAAGATCATCTAGTCCACCCCCCCGCCAGAGCAGGGTCACCTAGAGTACATCACATAGGAATGCATCCAGGTGGGTTTTGATTGTCTCCGGTGAAGGAGACTCCACAATCCTCCCTGGGCTGCCTGTTCCAGTGCTCTGTCACTCTTACAGTAAAAAAATTTTTTCGGATATTCACCTTGAACCTGCTATGCTCCAATTTACACCCATTACCCCTTGTCCTATCACTGGTCATCACTGAGAAGAGCCTAACTCCATCTCCCTGACACTCACCCTTTACATATTTGTAAACATTGATGAGGTCACCCCTCAGCCTCCTTTTCTCCAAGCTAAAGAGACCCAGCTCCCTCAGCCTTTCCTCATAAGGGAGATGTTCCACTCCCTTAATCATCTTAGTAGCTCTGCGCTGGACTCTTTCCAGCAGTTGCCTGTCCTTCTTGAACTGAGGGGCCCAGAACTGGACACAATACTCCAGATGCGGCCTCACCAATGCAGAATAGAGGGGGAGGAGAACCTCTCTTGACCGACTAACCACACCCTTTCTAATGCACCCCAGGATGCCATTGGCCTTCTTGGCCACAAGGGCGCATTGATGGCTCATGGTCATCCTCCTGTCTACCAGGACCCCAAGGTACCAGAGCATGGTATTGAATGGATCTACCATATCCCATACTATGCACAGGCCTCAGGGAAAGTTAAAAGGTACAATAGTCTGTTGAAGGCTACCCTAAAGGCAATGGGTGTTGGAACTTTAAAAAACTGGGAGAAAAATTTGGCAAAGACCACCTGGTTAGTTAATACCAGGGAATCCATCAATCAGGCTGGTCCTGCCCAGTCAGACCTTTTGCATACTGCAGATGGGGATAAAGTCCCTGTGGTATGTGAAAGAAACCTGCTGGGTAAAAGTGTTTGGGTCTATCCTGCTTCAGGCAAAGGTAAACCTGGCAGGGGTATTGCTTTTGCTCAGGGACCTGGACATACCTGGTGTGTGATGATGGAGGATGGTGAAGTACAATATGTACCTCAAGGTAATCTGACTTTGGGAGAGAATCCTTAATTTGACAGCTGGTAAAGTATAGAGCCTGTATGTAATATATGGTATGGAATAAGGGGTGGAATGTCCTGGTTTGAGCCAGGATTAAGCCAATTTTTCTTTTCACTGATTTTTTTTCCTTCAGTAAGCTTTCTTTTAACTAGCAACTGTGTGTTCTGCTAGGCTGATAAGACACTGGAATGTTTTTCTAACTACTGAGGTTTCAAGGTTACACCTTCACTCCGCCGGCTCAGACACTATGGGGAGGTCTCTGACCCCCCCCGTGGGAGGCTGAGTTAGACAGACAGCAAAATTGGCCAAAGATATTCCATTCCATATATCTACGTAAGCTCAAAGGAAGGTCAGAGATCATAGAAGACAGCTTCCTGCTTCTTCTCGCCTTCTCTTCCGTCCATGGCCGGCGTCCGGGGAGGACTCTTTTCATCCATCACCGTCGACCCTTAGGCTCGAGCTCTCCTGACCCTCATAACTGCATTCTCCAGCAGCAGCTCCGGGATTCCTCGGGACTCTTCCCAGTTCAGGGGAGTGCTGTGGGAGTTGCTGGGGGTGGGGGGAGGCGAGGGACTTTTGCCCATATCTGAATATATCTGTATATAATTGTATATATTTTCTGGTATGATTCATTAGTGTTTTAATTAAAGCTGTGTAGTTTAGTTTTCAATCCAGCCAAGTCTCTCTCTTTTTCTCTCTCTCCTTCCCTACCTGGGTGGGGGGGGAGGGGATCGAGAGCATTGTTGTCAGACCTGAGTCAAACGGTGACAACAATTAATTGGCGCCCAACGTGGAGCTCGATTTTAACCCAGATTACACATTTTCATCAATTGGGAGTGTGCAAAATTCCATCTCTGATGGGAGGAATCCCTCAGATAGCACTGAGCAATAATTCTGCTGAGTGTCCTGACGGATTGAAAACTGAACAGACACTTACTGCAATGAATCTACTGGATCTTTTTCCAAACCTGCAATTGTACATGTGGTATGTAGCCGAGGGCATTCTGCTCTTTGTCGCTGCTCTTGTGATTCTTTTGTGGTTTATTGACAGAACCTTTAACCCTAGACGCTAAGTCCAGATGTTAGTCCATTAATCCTAGATACTAAACCGTAGACCCGTGATCCTTAAACGGAGATCGTATATGCTTAACCCCAGACACTGCACTCTATACCATAGACCGTTAATCCTAGAAGCAAAGCTCTAAACCGTAGACCTAAAGACTAGATGCTAAACTATAAAGCCATAACCCTAGGCGCTGGAGCGTTAATCCTAGATACTCAACCGGAGACGCTTATAAATAATCCTTTAACCCTAGACGCTAAGTGCAGACGGTAGTCCATTAATCCTAGATACTAAACCGTAGACCCTAGATCCTTAAACGTAGACCGTAAATGATTAACCCCAAACGCTACACACTCTATACCATAGACCGTTAATCCTAGACGCAAAGCTCTAAACCCTAGACCTTAAGACTAGATGCTAAAATATAAAGCCTTAACCTTAGACATTGGAGCCTTAATCCTAGATACTAAACCCTAGACTCTAGACACTTATCTATAATCCTTTAAGGCTAAACGTTAAGTCCAGACGGTAGTCCATTAATCCTAGATACTAAACCGTAGACCCTAGATCCTTAAATGTACACTGTATATGCTGAACCCCAGACGCTACACTCTATACCTAAGACCGTTAATCCTAGACGCAAAGCTCTAAACCCTAGACCTTAAGACTAGATGCTAAACTATAAAGCCTTAACCCTAGATGCTGGAGCCTTAATCCCAGGTACTAAACCCTAGACCCTACACGCTTATCTATAAACATTTAAGGCTAGACGTTAAGTCCAGATGATAGTCTATTAATCGTAGATACTAAACTACAGACCCTAGATCCTTAAACGTAGACCTTATAGGCTTAACCCCAGACGCTACACACTATACCATAGACTATCAATCCTAGACGCAAAGCTCTAAACACTAGACCTTAAGACTAGTACCTAAACTGTAAAGCCTTAACCCTAGATGCTGGAGCCTTAATCCTAGATACTAAACCCTAGACCCTAGACGCTTATCTATAATCCTTTAAGCCTAGACGCTAAGCTCTAAATCCCAGACCTTAAGTCTGGATGAGCAACTATAAAGCCTTAACCCTACACGCTGGAGCCTTAATCCTAGATACTAAACCCTAGACCCTAGACGCTTATCTATAATCCTTTAAGCCTAGACGCTAAGCTCTAAATCCCAGACCTTAAGTCTGGATGAGCAACTATAAAGCCTTAACCCTACACGCTGGAGCCTTAATCCGAAATACTAAACCCTAGACCCTAGACGCGTATCTATAATCCTTAAACCTTAGACGCTAAGTCCAGACGGTAGTCCATTAATCCTAGATAATAAACCATAGAACAAAGATCCTACACCGTAGACCCTAGATTCTTAAAAGTAGACCCTAGATTCTTAAAAGTAGACCCTAAAGGCTGGAGCCTTAATCCTAGATACTAAACCCTAGATGCTTATCTATAATCCTTTAACCCTAGAAGCTAAGTCCAGACAGTAGTCTATTAATCCTAGATAATAAAGCATAGACCCTAGATCCTTAAACGTAGAGGGTAGATGCTTAATCCCAGATGCTACACTCTATAACATAGACCGTTAATCCAAGATGCAAAGCTCTAAAACCTAGACCTTAATATCAGATGCTAAAATATAAAGCCTTAACCCTAGACGCTGGACCCGTAATCCTAGATACTAGACCCTAGACCCTAGACGCTTATCTATAATCCTTTAACCCTAGACGCTAAGTCCAGAGGGTAGTCCATTAATCCTAGATACTAAACGGTAGACCCTAGATTTTTAAACGTAGACCGTATATGATTAAACCCAGAGGCTACACTCTATGCTATGGACCGATAATCCTAGATGCAAAGCAC
This sequence comes from Apus apus, assembly GCF_020740795.1. NCBI lineage: Eukaryota > Metazoa > Chordata > Aves > Apodiformes > Apodidae > Apus > Apus apus. The sequence continues at coordinate 1,242,538 of NC_067311.1, read as the reverse complement.
TAAACCCTAAAGACTAGATGCTAAACTATAAGCCTTAACCCTAGACGCTGGACCCTTAATCCTAGATACTAAACCCTGGACCCTAGACACTTATCTATAATCCTTTAAGCCTAGACGCTAAGTCCAGAAGATAGTCCGTTAATGCCAGATCCTAAACCGCAGACCCTAGATCCTTAAACGTAGACCGTATATTCTTAACCCGAGACGCTGCAATCTATACCATAGACGGTTAAGCCTAGATGGAACGCTCTAAACCCTAGACCTTAAGACTATGTGATACGATATAAAGCCTTAACCCTAGATGCTGGAGCCTTAATCCTAGACCCTAGAGGCTTATCTATAATCCTTTAACCCTAGAAGCTAAGCCCAGACGGTAGTCTATTAATCCTAGGTACTGAACCGTAGACCCTAGATCCTTAAACGTAGACCGTAGATGCTTAACCCTAGACGGTACACTCTATACCATAGACCGTTAATCCTAGACGCAAAGCTGAAAGCCTAGACCTTAAGACTAGACGCTAAACTATAAAGCCTTAACCCTAGACGCTGGAACTTAATCCTAGATACTAAACCCTAGACCCTAGATGCTTATCTATAATCCTTTAAGCCTAGACGCTAAGTCCAGACGGTAGTCCATTAATCCTAAATCCTAAACCGTAGACCCTAGATCCTTAAACGTAGACCGTATATGATTAACCCCAGACGCTACACTCTATACCGAAGACCGCTAATCATAGACGCAAAGCTCTAAACCCTAGACCTTAAGACTAGATGCTAAACTATGAAGCCTTAACCCTAGTCGCTGGAGCCTTAATCCTATATACTAAACCCTAGACCCTAGACGCTTATTTATAATCCTTTAAGTCTAGATGCTAAATCCAGATGGTAGTCCATTAATCCTAGATACTAAGCCAGAGACCCTAGATCCTTAAATGTAGACCGTATATGCTTAACCCCCAGATGCTACAGACTATACCATAGACGGTTAAGCCTAGATGCAAATCTCTAAACCCTAGACCATAAGACTAGATGCTAAACTATAAAGCCTCAACCCTAGACGCTGGAGCCTTAATCCTAGATACGAAACCCTAGACACTTATCTATAATCCTTTAGCCATAGACGCTAAGTCCAGACGGTAGTCCATTAATCCTAGATACTATACCATAGACCCTAGATCCAGAAAAGTAGACCGTATATGCTTGACCCAAGACTCTACACTCTGTACCATAGACCGTTAATCCTAGACTCAAAGCTCTAAACCCTAGACCTTAAGACTAGATGCTAAACTATAAAGCCTTAACCATAGACGCTTCACTCTTAATCCTAGATACCAAAACCTAGACCCTAGAAGCTAATCTATAATCTTTTAACCCTATACGCTAAGTCCAGATGGTAGTCCATTAATCCTAGATACTAAACCGTAGACCCGTTATCCTTAAACGGAGACCGTATATGCTTAACCCCAGACACTGCACTCTATACCATAGACCGTTAATCCTAGACGCAAAGCTCTAAACCCTAGACCTAAAGACTAGACGCTAAATTACAAAGCCTTAACCCTAGACGCTGGAGCCTTAATCCTAGATACTAAACCCTAGATGCTTATCTATAATCCTTTAACCCTAGAAGCTAAGTCCAGACGGTAGTCCATTAATCCTAGATATCAAACCGTAGACCCTATATCCTTAAACGTAGGCCGTATATGATTAACCCCAGACGCTACACTCTATACCATAGACAGTTAGTCCTAGACGCAAAGCTCTAAACCCTAGACTTTAAGACTAGATGCTAAACTATAAAGCCTTAACCCTAGACGCTGGAGCCTTAATCCTAGACACTAAACCCTAGACGCTAGACCCTTATCTATACTCCATTAACCCTAGATGCTAAGTCCAGACGGTAGTCCATTAATCCTAGATCCTATACCGTAGACCCTAGATCCTTAAACGTAGACCATAGATGCTTAACCCCAGAAGCTACACACTATACCATAGACCATTAATCCTAGACGCAAAGCTCTAAACCCTAGACCTTAAGATTAGATGCTAAAGTATAAAGCCTTAAACCTAGAGGCTGGAGCGTTAATTCTAGATACTAAACCGGAGACGCTTATCTATAATCCTTTAACCCTAGAAGCTAAGTCCAGAAGGTAGTCCATTATTCCTAGATACTAAACCGTAGACCCTAGATCCTTAAACGTAGACCGTATATGCTCAACCACAGTCGCTACACACTATACCATAGAAAGTTATTCCTAGGCGGAAAGCTCTAAACCCTAGACCTTAAGATTATATCCTAACCTATAAAGCTTTAACCCTAGACGCTGGAGCCTTAATCCTAGATACTAAACCCTAGACCCTAGACACTTATCTATAATCCTTTACGTCTAGACGCTAAGCTCTAAACCCTAGACCTTAAGATGAGATGCTAAAATATAAAGCCTTAACCCTAGACACTGAAGCCTTAATCCTAGATGCTAAACCCTAGACGCTTGTCTATAATCCTTTAACCGCAGACGCAAAGTCCAGACGGTAGTCCAGTAATCCTAGATACTAAACCGTAGACCTTAGATCGTTAAACGTAGACCATATATGATTAACCCCTGACGCTACACACTATACCATAGACCGTTAATCCTGGACGCAAAGCTGTAAAACCTAGACCTTAAGACTAGATGCTAAACTATAAAGCCTTAACCCTAGACACTGGAGCCTTAATCCTAGACCCTAGATGCTTATCTATAATCCTTTAAGCCTAGACGCTAAGTCCAGACGGTAGTCCATTAATCCTAGACACTAAACCATAGACCCTAGATCCTTAAATGTAGACCTTATAGGCTTAACCCCAGACGCTACACTCTATACCATAGACCGTTAATCCTAGATGCAAAGCTCTAAACTCTAGACATTAAGATTATATGCTAAACTATAAAGCCTTAACCCTAGAAGCTGGACCCTTAATCCTAGATACTAAACCCTGGACGCTAAGTCCAGACGGTACTCCATTAATCCTAGATCCTACACCGTAGACCCTAAATCCATAAACAGGACCGTATAAGCTTAACCCTAGATGCTTATGTATAATCCTTTAACCCTAGACTCTAAGTCCAGAAGTTAGTCCATGAATACTAGATACTAAACCGTAGACCCTAGATCCTTAAACGGAGACCGTATATGCTTAACCCCGGACGCTACACTCTATACCATAGACCGTTAATCCTAGACGCAAAGCTCTAAAACCTAGACCTTAATATCAGATGCTAAAATATAAAGCCTTAACTCTAGATCCTGGAGCCTTAATCCTAGATACTGAACCCTAGACACCTATCTATAATCCTTTACCCCTAGGTGCTAAATCCAGATGGTAGTCCATTAATCCTAGATACTAAACCGTAGACCCTAGATCCTTAAACGTAGACAGTATATGCTTAACCCCAGACGCTTCACTCTATACCATGGACCGTTATACCTAAATGCAAATCTCTAAACCCTAGACCTTAAGACTAGATGCTAAACTATAAAGCCTTAACCCTAGACGCTGGAGCCTTAATCCTAGATACTAAAAACCAGACGCTTATCATTAATCCTTTAACCCTAGACGCTAAGTCCAGACGGTAGTCCATTAATCCTAGATACTAAACCTTAGACCCTAGATCCTTAAACGTAGACCATATATGATTAACTTCAGAGGCTACACACTATACCATAGACCGTTAATCCTAGATGAAAAGCTCTAAACCCTAGACCTGAAGACGATATCCTAAATTATAAAGCCTTAACCCTAGACGCTGGAACCTTAATCCTAGATACTAAACCCTAGACCCTGGACGTTTATCCATAATCCTTTAACCCTAGACGCTAAGTCCAGACCGTAGTCCATTAACCCTAGATCCTACACCATAGACCCTAGATCCAGAAACGTAGACCGTATATGCTTAACCCCAGACGCTACACTCTATACCATAGACCGTTCATTCTAGACGCAAAGCTCTAAACACTAGACCTTAAGACTAGATGCTAAACTATAAAGCCTTAACCCTAGACGCTGGACCCTTAATCCTAGATACTAAACCCTATACTCTTATCTATAATCCTTTAGCCATAGACGCTAAGTCCAGACGGTAGTCCATTAATTCTAGATCCTACTCCGTAGACCCTAGATTCTTAAATGTAGACCGTACATGCTTGACCCCAAATGCTACCATCTATACCATAGATGGTAAATCCTAGACTCAAAGCTCTAAACCCTCGACCTTAAGACTAGATGCTAAACTATAAGCCTTAAACCTAGAAGCTGGAGCCTTAATCCTAGATACTAGACCCTAGACCCTAGACGCTTATGTATACTCGTTTAACCCTAGACGCTAATTCCAGTTGATATTCCATTAATCCTTGATCCTACACCCTAGACCGTAGATCCTTAAACGTAGACCGTATATGATTAACCCCAGACGCTACACTCTATACCATATACCGTTAATCCTAGACGCAAAGCTCTAATCCCTAGACCTTAAGACTAGATGCTAAACTATAAAGCCTTAACCCTAGACGCTGGACCCTTAATCCTAGATACTAAACCCTGGACCCTAGACACTTATCTATAATCCTTTAAACCTAGACGCTAAGTCCAGAGGGTAGTCCATTAATCCTAGATACTGAACCGTAGACCCTAGATCCTTACACGTAAATGCTTAACCCCAGATGCTACACTCTATACCATAGACCGTTAATCCTAGACGCAAAGCTCTAAACCCTAGACCTAAAGACTAGATGCTAAATTATAAAGCCTTAACCCTAGACGCTGGAGCCTTAATCCTAGGTACTAAACCCTAGACCCTAGACGCTTATCTATAATCCTTTAAGCCTAGAGGCTAAGTCCAGACGGTAGTCCATTAATCCTAGATAATGAACCGTAGACCCTAGATCCTTAAACCTTTAATGTATATGATTAACCCCAGACGCTACACTCTATACCATAGACCATTAATCCTAGACGCAAAGCTCTAAAAGCTAGACCTAAAGACTAGATGCTAAACTATAAAGCCTTAACCCTAGACGCTGGACCCTTAATCCTAGATACTAAACCCTGGACCCTAGACACTTATCTATAATCCTTTAAACCTAGACGCTAAGTCCAGAGGGTAGTCCATTAATCCTAGATCCTACACCATAGACCATAGATCCTTTAATGTAGACCGTAGATGCTTAACCCTAGACGGTACACTCTATACCATAGACCGTTAATCCTAGACGCAAATCTTAAACCCTAGACCTTAAGACTAGATGCTAAACTATAAAGCCTTAACCCTAGACGCTGGAACTTAATCCTAGATACTAAACCCTAGACCCTAGACGCTTATCTATAATCCTTTAAGCCTAGACGCTAAGTCCAAACAGTAGTCCATTCATCCTAGATCCTACACAGTAGACCCTAGATCCTTAAAAGTACACCTTATATGATTAACCCCAGATTCTACACTCTATACCATAGACCGTTAATCCTAGACGCAAAGCTCTAAACCCTAAAGACTAGATGCTAACCTATAAGCCTTAACCCTAGACGTTGGTGACTTAATAGTAGATACTAAACTCTAGACGCTTATCTATAATCCTTTAACCCTAGACGCTAAGTCCAGACGGTAGTCCATTATTCCTAGATACTGAACGGTAGACCCTAGATCCTTAAATGTAGACCGTATATGCTTAACTCCAGACACTACACTCTATACCATAGACTGTTAATCCTAGACTCAAAGCTCTAAACCCTTGACCTTAAGACAAGATGCTAAACTAAAAAGCCTTAACCCTAGATGCTGGAGCCTTAATCCTAGATACTAAACCCTAGGCTCTAGACGCTTATCTATAATCCTTTAACCCTAGACTCTAAGTCCAGAAGTTAGTCCATGAATACTAGATACTAAACCGTAGACCCTAGATTCTTAAACGTAGACCGTATATGCTTAACCCCGGATGCTACACTGTATACCATAAACTGTTAATCCTAGACGCAAAGCTCTAAACCCTAGACCTTAAGACTAGATACTAAACAATAAAGCCTTAACCCTAGACACTGGAGCCTTAATCCTAGATACTAAACCCTAGACCCTAGACTCTTATCTATAATCCTTTAAGCCTAGACTCTAAATCCAGATGGTAGTCCATTAATCCTAGATACTAAACCGTAGACCCTAGATCCTTAAACGTAGACCGCGCATGCTAAACCCCAGACCCTATACTCTACAGTATACACCGTTAATCCTAGACGCAAAGCTCTAAACCCTAGACCTTAAGACTAGATGGTAAACTATAAAGCCTTAACCCTATAGCCTGGAGCCTTAATCCTAAATAGTAAACCCTAGACCCTAGACACTTATCTGTTATCCTTTAACCCTAAACGCTAAGTCCAGATGGTAGTCCATTAATCCTTGTTCCTACACCGTAGACCCTAGATCCTTAAACGTAGACCGTAGATGCTTAACCCCAGACGATACACACTATACCATAGACCGTTAATCCTAGACGCAAAGCTCTAAACCCTAGACCTTAAGACTAGATCGTAAACTATAAAGCCTTAAGGCTAGACGCTGGAGCCTTAATCCTAGATACTAAACCCTAGACCCTAGACACTCATCTATAATCCTTTAAGCCTAGACGCTAAGCTTTAAACCCCAGACCTTAAGACTAGATGCTAAACTTTAAAGCCTTAACCCTAGACACTGGAGACTTAATCCTAGATACTAAACCCTAGACGCTTATCTGTAATCCTTTAACCGGAGACGCTAAGTCCAGACGGTAGTCCATTAATCCTTGATACTAAACCGTAGACCCTAGATCCTTAAACGTAGACCGTATATGCTTAACGCCAGACGATACACACTATACCATAGACCGTTAATCCTAGACGCAAAGCTCTAAACGCTAGACCTTAAGACTAGATGCTAAACTATAAAGC
>NC_067311.1:1108776-1235386 GCF_020740795.1 Apus apus | reverse complement strand
TGTGCATTTGCATAGAGGCATTGATAATAAGGAACCACATACCTTCATAAGGCATGTGAAATATCCCCTCATGCTCCTTAGCCCTAGTATTTACGAGGTTATTTTAAAAATTGGTTCCATTATGTGAATCAAATCTTTCTGGACGTCCCCACAATTTTGGGCTTTTCTAAGCCTAAGATAGTGTTATGAGCAGTGTATTGGGGCACAAAATTTTCTAGCCATCTGGTAGTGGTGGATTCTTCCATAGTGAACACATTGCTTTTGCCTTGGTGTTTTCACAGAGGTGAGATAAAAATCAATCTGCCAGGCCTCTCCATATTTACATTTCCTCTAACGCCCACTATACCAATGAGAGTTCACCTGTTTAGCTTGTTTAATTTTGGCACAGGTCTCACATTCATGGATGATTTGAGTGATGGTGTGGGAAATGGTTCTTCTTACCCACATAAGTTGAAACAAAATGTCACTGGGGTATAAAAGGACACACCCCCCCCCCCCCCCCCCTCGTGGAGCATGGAACTGGGAATCTGCCGGGCCTGCTAGCCAGCCTCCCTGCCCTTGTGATCAAGCCTGAGCCTTAACGGTGAGCGTGCCAGGGTTCTGACACCTGGAGCACTGGGTCATTCCTGCAGCTGTTGGTTCCGGGGAATGAGGCCCAACCTGTTTTGCTGCCAGTTGCCAGGGAAACAAAACCGCTGCCGCCGCTGCTGTGTGTCTCGTGTCGTGTCGTGTCGTCCCCCTAACCCACCATTTTCAAGATCCTCAAGTAGTTGCCTACCCGGTCCCCCTGACTGCCCTCTTGCCTGCTGCTGGGGGTGTCAACCCTGTTACAGGGAAACCAGCCCCCTACAGACCTGCTACCAAGCCCTGCCAGCTGGAAACGAAGCAGCATTCCAGGAGCCAACGCTATGGAAGGCTAAACGCACACACACATTCAAACTGTCCTCCCTGGCTTAATTCCTCCCTCTCCTTTGATCCACAATCCTCTCTCGGAGAGAACGCCTTAATATCATAGTATATTATGCATTACCTAAAGGATACATTGCTTAAGTGTTCCAAATAGACTTGGACTGGAAATATAAGGGTGAATTCTTTTTGGCTCGATGGGCCCAGGACACTTCAGTTCATCAGGGCAGCAATGTGCTGTGATTAAGCAGGCTAAATGGTAGAAACCTTTGTGGTCTGAGGGAAGGCGGTCAAAGTACATGCATGGGGAGGCTTGGCAAATTGACTATATCACACTGCCTGAGACTTGCCAAGGTAAGCACTATGGACTTAAAATGGTGGAAACAAGTACAGGATGGTTGGAAACATCTGTGCCTCATGCCACAGCCAGGAATACTATCCTGGGCCTTGAGAAGCAAATTTTGTGGAGTCACGGTTCTCCAGAAAACATTGAGTTAAACAATGGGGCTCATTTCAAAAACAGTCTTGTGACTGACTGGCTTAAAGTGCAAGGACTGGAACAGGCCTCTTGCTCTACCAGATAGGTCCACAGCAAGAAAAGAGCATAAGGTTTATGATAAGTGGCACAAAAATAGACAATAGGTTAAAAAGTGCTTCTGACAGACTACGTACCTGGCCAGTGCTAATTAGCTAATTTGAAGAGTGGTACTTTCTCTACCAGTGATTTCTGATCTATACGAAGAGGGCAATATCCGCAGGCCGGTGCTCTCTGCCTGCCTGACCGGGACGAGACCCTGCTGCAGTACCTGAACCTGCCTTGAACGCCAGCCTCGCTGTCTGGAGGAGCCGAGAGGGAAATTTGGGGCTTCCCCGCGACCGCTGACCGAAGAAGCGGGGGGGGGGGGCCGTCTGTGCCCGCTCTGCGGGGACCCTGACTGCCCAGCCTAAACTAAACGAGACCAAAGTAGCAACTTGCCTAGCCTACATTTGACACACCCCCCCCCCCCCGATTTACATCATCGTAATTCTAAAAGCTCTCAAGAAGGTGGAGTGGCATCCACAAAAGCCACATGGGGTCAGGGCAAGGGGGGGGGGTGGTGGGCGGGGGGTATAGACCCGGATTGCTCTCTGGATCAACAGATCCAGTCTGAAAGCATCCTTAGGTTTTCTAACTTTATCACATACAATCCCACATGAGCCCTTTTCCTGATCAGCCCAAGAAGGCTGGGGTGCCGCCTGAGATAACAGATCCTCATTGGGCCTTCCAGGTGATTACCAGCTCATCTAAAACATGGATCTGAAGGGCTTTATGAATATTTTATGCTTCCCCCACTCTAGCATAGACAGAAGGTAATGGAAATAAATTTGTAATGAGTGCACTTTCCTTCCCCGGACGTTCTATTGCAGAGCCACCACCGGAATTGTAACACTTTTCTCCAATACTAATCCTGACGATTGCCTCTTTCAAATGCAAAAACCCATTTCGGATGCCATTTGTGGTGGGTTAAGACACAGACTCCAGGGTGAGAAGCAAAGGAATTGTTCATTTTGAGAAAAAGCTCCCTTATATACTTTTACAGCGCGAAATGAGAAACAAGCACGGAGTGTAAATTGCACTCACAGCTGCTCCTTAGCACATACACAGTCCTTGGGTTCTCAGGATGTAGCAATCTTCTACCAAGCACACGATGAGCAGTGTTCTGCTTTCTGTCAACATTCATAGTGTTGCTCACAGCAATCCCTGGCCCTTACCTGGTCTCATATTGTTTTTGTCTACTTCTGCACGGAGAGAGGAGGCCCCTTTTCTTTTCCCATGGTTATTCTTCACAGTAAAATATAGGGCACATATGTACTATATGGTGTGGAATAAGGACTGGAATGTCCTGGTTTGACGAGGGATGAAGCTAGTTTTCATTTACAGAATTTTATTTATCCTTCAGTAAGCTTTTTTTTTAACTAGCAGCAAGTGTTCCAGCTAGTGGACTGATAACATTGGAATGATTTAGTTACTGATGAAACTCCAAGGTCGCATATTTGTCCTCCTGGCTCAGATAGTGTGAGAAACGTCTGTCGCGCCAATGAACAGGCCCACACAGTTCCTTCAGCGAAGCACAGTTTATTTACACTCTTGCAAGAATGGGTGACCTAAACAAGTAGGCACACCCATAGTAAGGTGAATAACGGTTTATGTTCCCTATTCCTGACGCAAAGTTCCCTCCCCTGTTTCCCCACTGGCTGGGTACTCCAGGGTTTACAGCCTATCCTCCGCTTCAAGTTATCCTATAAGTTTCCCGCCCCTGTTTACACATTCCATTCTAGCAGTTTACTTTTTACCTTTTAAGGCAAAATTTTGACCTTTCCTGCCCCCTTGGCTGTCTTCCCAATTAACAAAATTATCTATACCTACTGGTGCCATCCTGCTCCTAGGAGCAAGATAGAAGTGGCTTTGTTTGGTCTTATCTTGGGCCACAAATCCTGCTCCATGTTCAGATGCCCCAGATGGAGCCAAATTAAGTCGCTCAGCTTCTTGGGCCGTAAACCACTCCAGGGGTAATTGGAACGTGCAGTTCCACTACAAACAGTTTCTCCTAAAAGCCTTGTTTGGTTGCTTGTCAGGCCCAGGCCTTATAAATACTCAAAATTTAGTCAATTCAGATACAGTGGGGGGGGGGGGGGCAATAGGGTTTTGCACATTCCTGAACACATTTGTATATAATTGTACATATTTTCTTTTATCATTACTGTTTAGTTAAAGCTGTGTAGTTTAGTTTTCAATCCAGAAAAGTCTCTCTCCTTCATTCTCTGTCTCCCTTGGTTGGGAGGGTATCAAGAGCATTGTTGTCTCTGGTTAAATTGCCGATCCTGTGTCAAAACTTGACACTCAGAAACATCTAAAGCTGAAAGGCTTTTACCTCTGCAAACTGGCTCTATTCTCCTTCACCCTCCGCTGCTTCTCTGACCTATCATGTGGGACACCTATGCTGTTTCCCTACAATGCAACAAGATTCATCAGTGAACATGATGACATGGCCCAGATTTAATAAAACAGGAAGGTTAGAAATGCACCCTCTTGCTTTCTAAGCTCCAGCTGCAACTAAGGAGCCTAGGTGCGGCTGGATCCAGTCCTGTACATGTCACAACTTAAACTGGGCAGCCCAGGGAGATTAGGACTGACCCCCCCCCCCCCCCCTTGCTTTCTAGACTTCCTTCAGAGAGGAGCCTAGGTGCGGCTGAGCCCAACATACTTCTCTCAGACGTTGTCTTTTCCCAGAGACAGTAAATGTATTACCGTCCACGTAATAGCTCGACCGTCCAATGCCCCTTGATCAGATTAAAGGGTCTGTTTATAACAAGTAACACATTTATTACACTAGTAGGAGTTAATATCGAACAAGCTAAACAAAACCACCTGCATATATATAAAGTAAGGTAAAGGGGATGAGAAGAAGAAGGTGAGTGGGGAGAAAGAGAGAGATAAAGAGGACAGGAAAATCACCTATCCTGGATGAAGCGTCGTTAGTCCAGCCAACAGGGGAGGGTCTGTGTCTACCGTCAGTGTTGATGGAACTCCCGAAGCCCACCATTGCAGCCCTCTATTTTATAGGCCTGGAATCTTGGTTTCATGAAGAATATGTGTGATTGAGCCACACGTGTGAGCAGCTGGAGTGGACCTACGCCTGAGGCCCTATGGAGGCCGTTACTGCAGTCTCCATCCTTCCAAGCACACCTTTCAGGATGCATATGAGCAGAGGCTACAATGGGTTTTCGATACCATTTGCCAAAGTAAGTCCAGAGGGCTGGTCCCTCACTCAAAGCATATAATTTTCTGAGAGTTTATGTGGGGAAAGATTGGGGGGGGGGGTGTGCCTCTTCATTGTGTATCACTTTTTCCCTGGTGGCGGCACTGCAAAATCTTTGCCTTCTGGCTCATCCATGATTACCTCTAATGTTTTCAGGCAACTGGGGTTCCCTATTCTGGCCCTCTCACAGATCAATGAAACATCCCTACTCAACATCACATCAGTTGCATGATGTGTGGAAGGAATCATCCCTTTAAGCATCCAGTTCAATACTGGCAATTGGGGCACCAGGAGGAGTTGTGCTTCAGTGCCAATTACTTCTGAAGGGGCTCAAACTCTGTCCGACGCTGATAGTATTTCTTTTTCAGTGGGAGTATAACAGGCCTTCGATCCCCTATATCCTCATCTCCAAAACCCTAAGGGTCAACCTTTGATTTCCCCTGCTGCCTTTTGCCAGAGTCTCCAGGTTGGGCTGTTCTCCCTGTGTAGCTTTTTATTAATTGGATGCTCTGATGTATAAATTATGGGTAAAATGGGAAGTAATGCAGGCAGTAGTGAAGTTGCTGTATCAACTTCTTTGTCTCAACTCTGGGGTAAAGTAGTAAGACCACAGTATATATTAGCTGAACTGAACAGACTACTTGATAAAGGGGACTAGCACATAAGGAGTAAACAAGATGGTATTGTTTAGCTTAGATAAGGCTTTGAATGTAAATGAGAGTATCGTGTGATGGGATGCTTAAACATGAGATTGCTGAGAAAGCAGAAATGTCGTGCACGCCTCCGTAGATTAACCAGATTCGAAAGAAAGGAATGCTAGAGGTGAAAATTCATAGCGATGAAGACTTACAATCTTCATCCCAACCCCCCCCCCCCCCCCGCCCGGGGCCCCCAGGAGACACTGCGCAGACGCAGCAAGGAGGAGTCCGGGGTGGCAACTATGATAATGATTTCCGGGAACTAATTGTAACAACCCCTTCCTATCCTCGGACACCTAATATATATGCAACTACGTGGATGAATATGTATTACTTTGTGGCATATAATGAGCTTGCCAACAGCTCTAGGGTGTGCTTGTTTGTGGAGGAGCGATCCCCCGTGCACCCAACGCTGAATAAACATACCTTCTTTATAACCTTATAGGTTGTAAGGTCGTTATTCCACACATCATACTGACAACTTTATTTGACATAGGTTAAGCCCTGTATATTTTTCTTTTAATTCTCTTCATGTCTTTATATTCAGCAGCATGGCAAAACTTATCTGAGTTCAAAACCTTTTTTTTAAACGACGTATATGTGGAGCAGCGGCTTCCAAAAATATGTCTCCCACCCAAACTGATTGAAATAGACATAAACAGATGAAAAAAGGAACTAGAAATGGGGTGGTGGAGGGGTTGCGTCTGGGACCTATACAAAGGACAGAGGGCAACCCCACCTTGTTATGTTTGAAGCCAGGGCCCCGCCTTGCGGGAGCTTCACCTCGGGGCTGAGAGCTGAGCGGACTGAAAGACAGTCCTTGTGAGTCATTATTGTTCGTAGCAGCTTATTATTATCTGCTCCTGGAAAAAAGGAGAGAGAAGAAAAGAAGACAGAAGAATGAGAAATAGGGAAATAAAAGAGAGCCTTCTGTGGCTGGGGCCAAGTTCCTGCTTTCTCTCTATGTTCCTGATTTCGCTCATGTTTCTTCTTTTTTCTCCTGGAGCCTCGTCACTGAGGACCTGCGTGAAAGGAACCGAAGAAACGGAAGCTGTGCTGGAGCACATTGAAAGAGCTTGTAAAACTAAAAGAGCTGGAATCACTGCTTTCTCCCCAAACTCCGTCATCAATCGCTCCCAAGGCAGCTGCCGCTTCCACGTGCAGCCTGCCGTGCCGCTTGCGACAGTGCCAGCTTAGCATTTGTGCACTCTTCGCAGCCACGCACCCAAGGCAGTGCCGCAGTTTCAGTCGCTATGTGCCTACAATTTCCGAGTGCCTGTTGTTGCCGTGTGCTTGCTGCCTGTCTCCCGTCGTCACTACAGCTTCAGCTTCACAGTCGAGCTAAAAGGGCAGCCTACTACTAGCTGCAGTTTCCACTACTTAGTGGCTGTTCCCTTTGCAGTTCGCATTAGAAGCGTCATTGCCGAAGCTTGTGCTGAAGTTCCAGCTTAAGGCCTCAGTAGCTGCCACTGCCGTAGATGCTACCAGGCATACAAGCACTTCTGAGCCGGAAGCTGTAAGAGTCACTAACCGAGAAATCGTTATCTTTGCATTCTTTTTCCCGGGCAAAAATAACAGCCAAATTCACACACTCACCTTGTCTACCCTATATGGGAAAAGCTTCGGGCTCTCTACCCCAATTATAACAGTCTTTATTTCTATTAAATGATTGCGTATCATGTTCAAATACCCAGTTCACAAGTACAAATGTTATACACCTCAAGTTTTATCTCTGGTAACCACATTTGCAGATCCAGTCGCCCTACACTGCCTCTTTTAAAGCTGTTACTTTAAAGTGGCATTTTAAGCATATAGTCTCAGTACTTGTGCTGGTGCGTGTGCATCTGGGTGGAATTTGTGTTCTAGAGACCTATCTGGTGTAGCCAGCTGATCCCAAGCTAGGGACCGACTCATTGGGAAATTAAAACCAGCCATTTGGGCGCTATTCCTGCTCTAATTGAGGAGAAGGGAAGGGGAGATCTGTGATTCGACTCGAGTTTTTCTAGCCCGGGTGGAACTCGGACAGCAACCGTGTATATGATTTGTTTTATTAAAAGATAGAATTTCTTCCTAAGGCCTTATAATAATGTTATAATTGGCATTTTGTGTTTTTTTCTTCTGAAGTTCCATCCAATGTGTTAAGCAATTAGAATTCTGTTTAGTATATGAATAGCTTTCCGAAAAAAGTTTGGCATACAGTTCAAAGAGAAAATCCTGCAGCTAAAATTTTTTCTGTTTTTAATTAATACCAGGCACACAGTCAGAGACCAAACAGAATATTTTTGTTAAATGTCACCGCTCGTTTCCTTTACATAAATCGCAGCTATAAGGAAATGATGTAATGGTTAGGGCCTACATGTAATCAAATCAAAAGAAAAATGGATATAAAGAGAGGAATAATTGGCACTCATATATATGTTGCACAATATTAGAGCTATAGAGACAAAGAGAGAAAGAAGGTTAGGTATCTATCTAGGTAGATTAATGAGTACAGAATTTGTTTTGATTCAAATTTGCCTGAATAAAGATTCGTTTTTCATGGAATGATGATAGCAGTATTGAGTATTTCTATATGAATACTTTTGCAATATATTAAAAATCGTTAATTGCCATGACCTAATCTCACAGTTTTGTGCTTGATGCTGAAGGCCTAATAATTTCATCAACACCTGGTAGGAATAGCATGTAATGTTAGAACCAAATTGAGATAAAACTGCCATGTCACTAGAAACATTTGTCTCTGTAGAAAATTCTTTCAAAAGAAATAGATACTTTTGTCAAATGTCAAAATGAAATTAAAATCCTTGTTGAGACTTTAAGCACAACTGGGGGCTCTGAAGATTAAATAATTAAACCGTCCACTTAGAATCATAGACTGGTTTGGATTTGAAGGGACGTTAAAGATCATCTAGTTCCAAATCCTCTTCATGGGCAGGGACACCTCTCACTAGATCAGTTTGCTCTGAGCCCCATCCAACCTGGCCTTGAACTCTTCCATGGATGGGACTTCCACAATTCCCTGGGCAGCCTGTTCCAGTGTCTCACCACTCTCACAGTAAAGAATTTCCTCCCAATATCTAATAGAAAAAATCTGTCTTCTTTCCTTTTGAAACGCTTCCCCCTTGTCCTATCACTACATGCCATGTCATATCACTACATATTAGAAATTCAACATAATTATTTTGCAGTATTACAGGAAATGGCAAAGAGAAAGACCAGAAGATCCAAAATTACTTAGGGACTTCCCTTCATAATATTATTTTGCTTTTGTGAAGTGTTAGAAAAATGCAGTGATCTACAGAACAGACAGGTTTTTTACATCTAACTCAGAAATGAAGAGCTAAAGTTATACTGTAGAGTCAAATAGGAAGTAATGGAAAGAAATATTTAGTACATTTGTTTAAAAGATTTTAAGGCTTTCCCTTTATTTGAGGCAACAACTGCTACTCTGATATTTTCCAATCTGTTTTATAGCACTTGGTTAATTTTTTAATGTAAATCAGAATAAATCTGGCTGTGACCTGGCTATCCAGGTGTCACAGTTAGACTCAGGATCGGCACTTAAACCAGAGACAACAATGCTCTCGATCCTCTCCCCCTCCCACCCAGGTAGGGAAGGGGAAAGAGAGAGAGAGAGAGATGCTCTGGATGGCAAATTAAACCATACAGCTTTAATGAAACACTAATGACAATAGAAAATATGTACAATTATAAACAAACGTGTTCAGGAATATGCAAAATACTCTCGCCCCCCCCCACCCCCGCACTTCCCACAGCACTATCCTTAGCTGTGAACAGTCCCGGACTGCTGCTGGAGGGAGCATAGAGTTATTGAGGGACAGAAATGCACAGGCCTAGGGGTCAATAAGTGATGGACGGATGGAGTCCTCCCTGGACACCAGCCATAGAAGGAAGAGAAGGGAAGGAGAAACAGGACGAAATTTTTCTCCTGGGATCTCTGAGCTTACTTAGATATATGGAATGGAATATCTCTGGCCAATTTTGCTGTCTGTCTAGATCAGCCTCCCCTGCAGGGAGGGTGGTGTCATAGATCTCCTGGCAGTGCCTGAGATGAGACCTTGGAGTTTCGGCAGTTAAACAAACATTCCAGCGTTATCAGTCCACTAGCTGGAACACTTGCTTATAGTTAAAAGAGAGCTTACTGGAGGGGAGAAAAATATCAGTAAAAGGAAAATCAACTTCATCCTGGCTCAAACCAGGACAAAATGGTTAATTATTATCGACTGATTTGACTATAAGTGGTACATTTTATTGTGAAGATAGCTTTTGTATTATTGCTTTAACGTTCTCTTCTAATATCCCAATTTCCTCACAATCCAGTTGGACTTGTGCCTTCTAAGTTTAAAAATAGTTAAGACCCCCCGGTGCTTTTTGCAATGAGTCTTGTTTTGTGCATATACAACTCGTATGCTGTCTCCCTTCCAGTGGGGACAATTTCTTGACTGGTTAGTCAAGAGGCTGAGAGCAAGGGACACCCAGCCGTAACCAAATAAAGGGTAAGAAATATCAAATCCTATACATTTATTCATATCTTCATTAGCTAGTTTTAAATCTTAAGAAAAGCTTTAACATTTAAGTTTTGAAATGTTAAGATTTAGGATCCTTTTAAAAGATGGCAGTCAACGTGTTATCACATTGCCTAAGTTTTATTTTAATAATTGTTTTAGATCCAGTATAAGGCCTATTAATAACTAAGTTGCTGGCATTAAAACAACCTTTGTGTAATAGTTACTGACCAGCTGGCTATTATTTGTGTATTTTATTGTTAAGATAGCTTCTTGTTTTATTACCCTAATACCCTGTTTTGCCACCCCAATATCCTAAAACTCATATGATCTGATGTATGCCTTTTTAGTTTAATCTCTAATACCCTTTTACTGTTTACAATAAATCTTGTTTGTGCATATACATCTGTCACGCCTTGATGAAAGGAACCAGTGAAAACGTGACAAAGATTTTTTACGAGTCCGCCCCAAATTGGGGCCAGCATAGATGTGCTGGGTATGAAAATGTTATAGCACACTAATTACCACCTTCCTGTACCAAAAGTAAAAATGTGAAACCGTTTTGTTTTAATGAATTTAACCACAGTTTATTTAAATGGCTAGGAACACACAAGGATAATCAGAATAGCTTAACAACATTAAAGGGATTCAATTAATGTGGAGGAATCAATGAGAATTCAACCCAGTCACAATTAGAGATATTAACTGCAAACAGTGAGAACACGTGGGCTATCAGCTATGGGCTAAAGACATCTGTGACTGTAAGAGTCTAGCAGAAGATCAGTATTGTGTCAACATTGTCATCAGTGACTGCATGCCAAAAACTGGACTAACAGTCCATTGTAATGTTCAGATTGAAAAGTATTGTAATATTTTCTCTGTAACTGAAGGAGCTTTTGAAAACCTAGCCTTCCAAGAAATAGAGAGCCTGGACAGTGGCCAAAATAAACTTACCTCAGTCATCCAGGTGGCCCCTCCTTTTTTCTGCAATCAGTTATTTACTGCTTCGTTTACTGACATTTCTGCCAAAAGAGAAGGGAAAGTGTGGAAATATCGGGCTTTAGTACTCCACACTTCTTCCGATGAACAGATTATAACAGAGGGAGAAGGTAGTGCCGCAGTAGGTGAACTAATTGCAGTACGGGAATGTTTTTCAAAGAGAAGCACAAACTAATTCTCCAGTATATATTTACACTGACTCCTGCTGTGTTTAAAGGATGTAGTGAATGGCTTCCTTTCTGGGAGCAGAATGGATGTGAGGTGAATAGGATTCCAGTGTGGCAAAAGGAAAAATGGCAAAAAATTGTGAGAATTTCTAGCCAAGGGAACTTTGCCATGGGTTGGGTAGCTTTTCATCAGATCAGGGGAGTGGAATAACAGATCTGATGAATTGGCTAGGCTAGCTCATGTGCAGAAGGATCAAATTTTTAGAGGATTGGGAGGGCTTGCTAAAATGGTTGCATGTGAAGTGTAAACAAACAGGACCTAAAGATCTGTACCGGGAAGCTCTCGCCGTTGCCTGGTCTGTCACCAGACAAATGTGTAAAACGTGCATATCAGCATGTGAACAATATCGTAGAAGACATGAAAGGCACCCTTTAGAGGATGACCTCCTGCATTTGAGGGAGGATAAAGGCTTATGGGATGCCTGGCAGGTGGATTACATCGGCCCCTTTAAGCAATAGGGGGAAGCATTATGTGCTGGTAGGAGTGGAAATAACATCAGGGCTTGTCCAGGCTGAAGTTTTTAAAAGAGCTAAAGGAGATAACACTGGAAAAGTTCTAAACCATCGTTTTCATGCTTTCACAAAGCCACAAAAAATACAGTCTGATAATGTTTCCCAATTAACTGCTAAGGTTGTACAACACTGGGCAAGAAGCGAAGTGATTAAATGAGTTTTCCACATCCCTTACTACCCACAAGCTAATGGCATAGTAGAAAGGCCAGTGGTCTTTTCAAACGACTGCTGAAACCTCATGAGGGGAATAGAGATGTCCACTTTTAGGAAGCTGTCAAAGGTGTGAATGAACAACGGGGTGTTGAACGGATGTCCCCAAATCACTGCCTTTTGCCCAAAGGCTCCTGCTTAGATTCCCTCATTAAAGAGACCAGATGACCATGAGCCAGCAATGTGCCCTTGTGGCCAAGAAGGCCAATGGCATCCTGGGGTGCATCAGAAAGGGTGTGGTTAGTCGGTCAAGAGAGGTTCTCCTACCTCTTTATTCTGCATTGGTGAGGCTGCATCTGGAGTATTGTGTCCAGTTCTGGGCCCCTCAGTTCAAGAAGGACAGGGATCTGCTTGAGAGAGTCCAGCGCAGAGCTACAAAGATGATTAAGGGAGTAGAACATCTCCCTTATGAGGAGAGGCTGAGGGAGCTGGGTCTCTTTAGCTTGGAGAAAAGGAGACTGAGGGGTGACCTCATTAATGTTTACAAATACGTAAGGGGTGAGTGTCAGGGAGATGGAGTTAGGCTTTTCTCAGTGATGACCAGTGATAGGACAAGGGGTAATGGGTGGAAATTGGAGCATAGGAGGTTCAAGGTGAATATACAAAGAAATTTTTTTACTGTGAGAGTGACAGAGCACTGGAACAGGCTGCCCAGGGAGGTTGTGGAGTCTCCTTCACTGGAGACATTCAAAACCCACCTGGATGCGTTCTTGTGTGATGTGCTCTAGGTGACCCTGCTCTAGCAGGGGGGGTTGGACTAGATGATCTTTCGAGGTCCCTTCCAACCCCTATGATTCTATGATTCTATGATTCTATGATTCTATGATTCCAAAAACCCAGCTTACTTCTCAGGGCAGCCTGTTTTGGTGGAACTCCCTACCATGGGAAGTGGACCTCTAGTATTAAAAACCCCATTAAACGCCTATGTGTGGATAGGCGCCGATGCTCTGGGAAAAGAACATCAAATAAATACACACTGCACAATACCATAATGTTTACTCTTTTTTGCCTCTGAGGCAAGCTCTTTTGTTTTTTTGTTACAGGAGTACTCCGTGGGACACCAGGAGATTGTACAGAAGAAACATGAATTTAAAAAAAGGCCCATATTTCAAAAATTACACACTTTATTATAATTGGCTTTTTGACTTTTTTGTACCTCACCTCCCACTTTTAGTCAAAATGCTACTGAGTGCCCTTAGTGTCAAGCTTATATTAAATATACTGGAAGCATGGAGGTATATTCTGCTCTGAAGGGTTTAAATCTTTCCATTGTTTTTATGCATGAAAATCAAGTGTCCACAAGAGAAGAATGGGCTAGGATACAGAAAATGAGAGAATCCACCAACTTCAGAGAACCATAGGGGAAAAAAATTAAAGTAGGATGACGAATGGTTAACGGAACCACCCACAAAAAGGCATCTCTGATTTCTGTGTATCCCACTTTGACTCCCATAGTTAAAGACAAAAATCCCTGCGCCTCCGATGAATTGGATTGTTGGCATAGTTTTACATTGTTATAGTCCGTTTATGTAGCTTGTCTCTGGGTACACGATATTGTTGGATTTTCATTTAAATTCAAAATGAATGCCGTGACTAAGCCTACGCTTGTTGAAATAGTCACACACCATGGCAGATACACTTTTCACTTTAAAGTATAAAAATAGTGTAATATCCCCTATTATTGTAGCTCAGGGTGATAACATCTCAGTAAGGTGTTGATTTGTTACTGAATCCCTCACTGAGCCAGCAAACAGCTGTGGAAATGGATGACATGGCCTTATTCTGTCATGTAAAACTCAAAACCAAGACTGCTGCTTAAATCTTACTGCAGTGCAATGCTCCTATAAGGTCACGTGTGGGAAAAATAACACAAGCTATTAGGGGGAATTTAAGATAGAGGTTGTAATACCCACCACACAACCTATATGAGCACTCAAACCAAAAATTTATGGGATTGGACCATATGTAATTAGGAACACAGGCCAAAAGCAAATGTTGTTTAATCCGGAATGGTCTCTCAAACGGGTTGAACTGCTGACGCAAAATAATTTCTCAGAAATTCAACCAGCCTGCTCTCCTTTTCTACGAACCTCTTATGAGGGATGGACCACCTGGCTACGTAGAAGAATTACTTCCGAGAAAGGAATATCAAGAGACTTGACCAGTGTTTTAGGAACAGGATTGGGAGTTTTGAATTGCATTGACTCAGAGGTATTAATGAACAAACTGGCTACCACAACTACCGATTTGGCAAAATTGCGACAGCTTTTGAGATCTTCCCTATTGGCTTTGGGAGCTCATCAGTGGCTGTTGTCAAAAGTCTTACCAAAGTTTTACTGAAATTACTGGATGTGACTTCACTTGTTCAGCTCAGTCACATCCCACCAGACTTTAATATCTAGTTACGCATTAATCAATGAGTTGTTGCCGTACCCGTTGGAATGAATCTAACTTTAACAAAGAAATTGCTACAGCATCAAGTTTTGATATTGATATCGCAAGAGATTAAGAAAAACAGAGAGAGCTTTGATAACGGTTCCACTATGGTGTGGACAAAGTACGACAGGTTTTAAAAAGAGTGGTAAAGGATGGAGAGCATAAATGGTGGGATTCACTTTTCGGATGCTTGCCTACTGCTACAGGCATCCTGAATAAGCTGTGTGTGGGAAACCATCTAACACCCAAGGAAGGGAAGGATCAAATGAGGAGAAGGACTTGGAGCAGGGATCCAGATATAATATATATTAATGCACATAAAATTTCACTTTACATCTTGCTGCCTTAAAAGCCAAGTGGTGATATGTGAGAAACTGTTCTTTTCTTCCCCACATAAGTCTAAACAAAATGCCTTTTAAGCCAGCAAAGGCCTCTCCTGATTATTCCCAGTTAACGGACTCAAGCAGACTTGCAACTCAAAGACAACTGAACCCAAAACAACAGATGTGGTATGGGACAGAAAGGGTGGGCAACAAGTCATCCTGTGCCCCTGATAGTCACCACCCTAACTTGGGGCTCATGGATGCTAATTGGCTCTAGACAGTGACACTGAATTGATAGGCGGGTCATAGGGGTATAAAAGGTGGCAAGTGCAGCAGGTGGCCTGTTTGGATGCTTTCTATGTGCGACGCCCCTGCCCCTGCTGCGGATACTGGTGTTGGGACTCTGCTTGCTTGCCTGCCTGCCCTGGGTTGAGCCTGGGCCTTAGCGCTGAGTGTACCAGGGTCCTGACCCCTGGGGTCGGGGCCAGAGCCCCACCACCCATTTCGCTGCCAGTTGCCAGGGAAACTAACTGCCCCTGCACCCACTGCCAACCCACAAGAGGCTGCCCCTCCAACAGCACGGACTGCAGACCCTGCTGTCACTGCTTGGCGAAAAGGGGGGCCACCAACCACTGCTGACACTAGGAAAGGAGCCATCGGGGACAAGCCGCCAGAGGGTAACATCACCCCCCCACACACACACACTCCTCTCCTCATACTTGCACACATAGAGCAACCTCTTAAGGAGGACTGACGTCAGGCCTCCTCATAGAATCATAGAATCTTAGGGGTTGGAAGGGACCTCAAAGATCATCTAGTCCAACCCCCCCTGCTAGAGCAGGGTCACCTAGAGCACATCACACAAGAACGCATCCAGGTGGGTTTTGAATGACTCCAGTGAAGGAGACTCCACAACCTCCCTGGGCAGCCTGTTCCAGTGCTCTGTCACTCTCACAGTAAAAAAATTTTTTCGCATATTCACCTTGAACCTCCTATGCTCCAATTTCCACCCATTACCCCTTGTCCTATCACTGGTCATCACTGAGAAAAGCCTAACTCCATCTCCCTGACACTCACCCTTTACGTATTTGTAAACATTAATGAGGTCACCCCTCAGTCTCCTTTTCTCCAAGCTAAAGAGACCCAGCTCCCTCAGCCTCTCCTCATAAGGGAGATGTTCTACTCCTCCCTCTGGTCCTCAACCCTCTCTCGGAGAGAATGCCTCAAAAATCACAGTACCTTTTGCATTACCTCCCTAAAGGACGCTTTCTTACTGTGTGTGTATATACATATCCCTGGTAGCCATTTACATTTGCATTTTCCCTAAACATCATCCCTCAGCTTGTGTTAACCCTTAATAAACCGATTAATCCATTTAGTAAACATCAGTCCTAAAAGCAATTTGTGAGCATGGTAGGGGGTACATTCTAACTACCACTCTAAAATAGGGCCCCGCAGCAGCTGTTCCTCTGTGAAAGGCAAGCTTAGCTTCCTCCTTTAGCTGAGCATAAGGCCCTGTATCACCCGGTGACAAAGTATTCTTACGCTCAGGGCATTGATCCTTATGTGGGCTGTTGGTTTGCTGCCTTTTACCATTTTTATTCTTGCTAACAATTTGCCACTCACCCCGTGGCTCCCTTCGCTGTTGTGCAGGGCTGCGAGGTGGCATGGCAGCATATGAGGGCTTTTGGTTGGTTACCGGAGACTGAATAGCTACCTGTCTGGGTCAGTTCTACCTCGGGCATACCATATGTTCTTGAATAGTCAGTAAGTTCCCGGGCTAGATCTGCCCATGTGTAACCCTCTGCCCCAGATGAGGTTGTGATTTTTTTCTTTGATGCCAATGGCTATGCTTTCAATGACTCAGGTAGCCCACAAATCAGAATATTCATATGGTCAGGATTAATTCTGATATTAAGAGGACTTTCTTCATGAGGGACCAGCTCATGATTATACACCAATTGAATAGCAGCTGCTTTATGAATATTGTCCAAAAGTCTGGACAAGTCACCTCTCAATACAGCAGGTTCACCCCGTGAAAGGGGGTCTATAAAGCCCACGTTGTAGGCAACCCTTTGTGTGATGGTCCATGGATATCTGGGATCTCCTGTTGTTAACAGTATTCCTGATTCCCAGTATCCTGAGGCTTCTTCCTCAGTTAACATGATGTTGTCTCCCCCTGAAGCAGATACTGGAGTGACATACTCCATATCTGTTTCAGAAGGGAGGCAGCTATATTGCCTCTTTAATTGTGCTATCTCCATTGGAGTATACAGTCTCCTTATATATCACATTTTTCTGTTTGACTTCACCCTCACCGTGGTATGAAATATCTGTACGCACGACTGGGCGAAGACATTTGTGCTTTATTTTGTGCCTTTTCCCTTCCTCTTCTGAACTATCAGTATTATAGGAGGAAGAGGAAGCACTTTCTAATTTCATCCATTCTTTTATTGATCAGTTTTGCCATTTTGCATGTAAGGGATTCCAATCCTCCCTCTGCCTTACTATGCATGAGAGCAGAGGGGTGTGGTGTTCTGTGTGTTGGTACACTGGCTGGTGCTTGTCCCTCCTCTGTAGTGGGTGTAACCTTGTAAGTGGGTGTGGCCTGATAGCTGGAGGGCACTTCCTGGTGTTGTGTATGTTGGTACACTGGCTGGTGCTTGCTGGTTTTTTAAGTTTGCCCTTTATGGTGGACCTGCATTTGCCAGTTTTCACTGCTAAGTGCACCTTTTTCATTACAGGCTTTTTTGAGCAAGATCCCAGTTCTTCCTCCTCTGTTGTATAGTCAGAGTTTAGCTCCTTGCTTGAGGGACAGCATTTTCTATGGGGAACACACCCCTCAACATCAGACAAGCTTTCAAAGTCAGACTCCCTAGAGTCTGAGCTTTCCTGATATTGAATAGAATCATCAAATTTGGCCGAATTGCTAGATTTTAGAGTGGCCAACTCATTGCGAAGTTCCTCATTTTCTTCCCAAATTACTATAGCAAGGGTAAAGAATGTTCGTGCATTAAGGCAATCTATACCCCACTTTTTAATGTCTTTTTTGATATACTTCAGAATTTTTACTCCTCCTCCAGGTATTGCAAATCTTCTGCTAATTCAGCTAATTTCTCTTCCTTGTATTTCTTTAATACCATAGAAAATAACTGTGGTGAGGGAAGGAAAACATGGGCATCCAGGTGTTTCTGAAAAGTGATCACAATAGGACACTGCTCAAGTTCTTGTTGTAGATTTAAGCCGTTTCGAGCCTCCTTTTCTGCGGTGCAAACAGCACCATCGGCTGCATCACTGTTGAATTCTGCTCCCATTGTTACTAGGTTTTGTTATTATTACAAACAGTGAGCACGACAAGATACTCCCCAGATCCCACTTCTGACACCAGAAATTAATGTCATGATCTGCGACCTATTATATCTCCTTTTTGGAGTGAATTTAAATTATCGGGATCTGCCGAGAGGTCTTGCACGCAGCGCTTGCCTCTCACAGAGGAGCAGTGAACTTCAGCACTGACTTTTTGGGTGAGACACTTGTTCAATGCTCACTAGTGTTTCCAATAACAGCAGCCAATCCCCAATTAGAATTTACGAATACACGGTTTATTGAGGGGAAAACATAAAACAATTTGGGGCAGGAGATTCAAAGAGGGTAATTAAAAGACATAGATCTGTAAAATATCTTTAAAACACCAAATACCAAGAACTTACATATGCTCTAATACTTAAATATATAGGTAAACCTTATTTACACACCCAGATTAATTATCACACAGAGGGGAAGAGGGAAGAGGGATATGCCCAACAGTTGTCCCGTATAGGGTCAGGGTTTGTGTGCAGGTAAGTGAGACAGGAACACCTTAGGGAGAGAATTATACCCAGAATACAATCACTTACTTTGTTCCTGAGATGGTCTAGGTACTTTTATAGTAGCTGCAGATGACTTCCCCTGCAACCCAGTCTTAGAAACATGGGTGGCAGGAAGAAGTCTCACCGCATGTGCTCAGCAGCAGGCAGGACCGCAGGCAGACTGGCAGGACTGCAGGCAGACTGGCAGGAACCAAGACTAGCCGGGAGGCAGGCTGCAGGAACCAGCAGGTCCGGGACTAGCCGGGAACTGGGGCTGCAAAAGCCGCGGGCGAGGCGGGACGAGCCAGGATTGCAGGGGTTAGCAGGTAAAGCGGGATCGGAAACAGGAGCGGGGACCTCCGGCTGGCAGGCACCCCCAAGGCACAGGTCACCCCCCAAGAGCAAGCAGCAGAAGCTTCTATGTCCATCCAAAAGCACGCCCCCAAAGCAGCAAGCACGCTGTCTCTTTTATGGGTCTCCTTTGCTCCCAATTGGCCAGTCTCTTGTTTCTGGGGCTTCTCAGCCAATCAGGCAGGGACTTTTTCCCACCACTGCTGTTACAAGGCAGACTTGCGGTTTGCAACATTATTGCCGTTTTCCCACCACTGCTCCTCTCTAGCTAGCAGCTACTTCCCCTGCATGGCATCCGAGTTGTTTTCTGGCAGAGGAGGCAGGCAGGAGAGGGCTTAAAGTGCCACGTGGAGCAGCCATCTTTAAGCCAATTATGACTGCTGACCTAAAGGGCATATTATATTCGTGTGAGGAAAGGTCTGGTCCTTCACACAGGCTATGGCATGAGGCACAGGATGTGTCTCCAAACACCCTGTACTTGGTTCCAACATTGTAAGCACGTGGCGCTTACCCTGGCAGGTCTGAGGCTGTGTGATATAGTCAATTTGCCAAGCCTCCCCATACCTGCACTTTGACCACCTCCCCTCATACCACAAAGGTTTCAGCCATTTAGCCTGCTTAACTGCAGCACACGTTTCACAGTCATGGATCACCTGCGCAATTGTGTCCATGGTTAAGTCCATCCCTTGGTCACGAGCCCATCTGTATGTTGCATCTCTGCCCTGATGACCTGAAGTGTCATGGGCCCACCGAGCCAGAAAAAGCTCACCCTTATGTTCCCAGTCCACATCTACTTGGAACACTTGAGCAGCCTCATCTGCCCGTTGGTTGTGTCGATGTTCCTCAGTGGCTTGACTCACAGGTACGTGTGCATCTACGTGACGCACTTTTACCACCACTTTCTGTATCTGAGCTGCAATGTTTTTCCACAGGTCAGCAACCCAAATAGGTTTACCCTTTCGCTGCCAGTTGTTCTGCTGCCACTGTTTTAGCCAACCCCACAAGGCATTTGCTGCCATCCACGAGTCAGTGTAGAAATAGAGTCTCGGCCACCCCTCTCGCTCAGCAATGTCCAAAGCCAGCTGGATGGCTTTTACCTCTGCAAACTGACTTGATTCACCTTCTCCTTCAGCTACTTGAGCAACCAGTCGTGTAGGACTCCACATGGCAGCTTTCCACTTCCGGCGGTTCCCCACAAGACGACAGGAGCCATCAGTGAAAAGAGCAAATTGTTTCTCAGTCTCTGGCAGATGATCATATGGTGGAGCTTCTTGAGCCCGTCTCACCACTTCTTGTGGTGGCATTCCAAAGAATGGGCTTTCTGGCCAGTTTCTAATTGCTTCTACGATACCTGGACAATTAGGCCTTCCTGTTCAAGCTCGCTGGGTAATTAAAGCAGTCCATCGGTGGCATGATGGACAGGAGAAAGGTTACTCTGGAACATGAAGCTCAGTTCTGGTAATCTGAGGGCCAGGAGGAGGTGCGCTTCAGTGCCGATCACTTCCAAAGCAGCTCTAACACGTTCATACACTGCAAGTGTCTCCTTCTCCGTTGTCATGTAGTTTGCCACGGAGCCTCTGTAGCTCCGGCTCCAGAATCCCAAGGGTCGACCTCGAGTCTCCCCTAATGCTTTCTGCCAGAGGCTCCAGGTAGGACCATTTTTGCCCAAGCTGCAGTGTAGAGCACATTTTTGCTGTATGGCCCTGTTCGAACTGGTCCAAGGGCCATTACCCGCACAATATCCTTTTTAATCTGCTCAAAAGCTTTCTGCTGTTCACCATCCCATATAAAGCCGCCTATTTTTCAGGTCACCTCATAGAGATGTTTCACAATTTGACTGTAATCTAAAAGGTGCCTTCTCCAGAAACTAACAGCGCATAAAAAACTTTGAGTGTTCTTTTTGTTAGTTGGTGGGGCCATAGCTGTTATTTTGTTAATCACATCCATTGGGATCGGGTGACATCCATCTCACCATCTAATTCCCAGGAACTGTATGTCTCCTTTAGGTCCCTTGACCTTGTTTCTTTTTACAGCAAAATCCAGCATCCAGAAGAATTTGGATGATCTTTTTACCTTCCTCAAAGACTTCTTCTGGTGTGTCACCCCACACAATTATATCCTTGATGTACTGCAGGTTTTCTGGAGCTCCACCTTTCTCCAGTGCAGCATGGATCAGTCCATGGCAAATGGTTGATCGTTGTTTCCACCCCTGGGGCAGTCAAGTCTAGGCATACTAGACTCCCCTCCAGGTGAAAGCAAACTGTGGCCTGCACTCTGGTGATAGAGGAAGAGGATCACAGAGTCTCTGCTGGTGCGATATTGTCATCCATGCACCGTTAAAATGGCAATTGGCACCTGCTGGTCTTCGAGCTCCAGCAACCCTGCTAGAAAAGGGTCATCTGAATGGCCAGGCAAGGTACGCAGCTGCTCAGCGTCCTCAGTCTCTGCAGAGGCTCTACCAAATACCCACTGGTACCCTTTTGGGTCCAGAAAGATCCTTTTCTAAGACAGTCAATCCCAAGGATGCACAGCACATCTGGGCCAGTCACCATTGGGCGCACTTGCCACTTTTCACCAGGGAGGCTCACATCGGCCTCCACAACAGTCAGTTCTTGAGATCCTCCTGTCACTCCAGAAATAGTGTTGGGTTCTGCCCCTTTATGATTCCATGGCATTAAGGTGCACCGTGCACCACTATCCACCAAGGCTCTATACTTTTGTGGTTCTCATGTGCCAGACCACCGAATCCACACAGTCCAATAAACTCAGTTGTCCCTCTCCTCCCCCTGGCTGGAGGCACGGCACCTCTAATATTGAGCATTTCAGGTCGATGCTACATTCTGGTTGAAGGACCAGTTGCTGGAGACTGGAGCAGCCCTTCCTGGAAGGACCATCTCCTGCATTTCTTCTATCTAGCAGCTCTTCTCACACACATCTTGAAAACAGCATGGCCCAGTTCCTTATGTCCTCTTCATAATAATCATGACACATGAGAGACCACAGGTGGCATCCAAGTGGGTCCTGTCTCTCACTGCTGTCTCATAGCAGGACATCTCCCAATTGCTGCAACATGAGCCAAATTTCTCTAGAGAGATACTGGGGTTGACCTTCCCATCTGTTTGGCATCTTGTTCCATCAGTCATTTTTTCAATGGCTGAGGGGTGGAACTAATGGAACGTGTCTCTGTATTGTCATGCTTTTAAAGCCAACTCAAGCACAGTTGGTCTTTTGTAGTCATCAAAACATTGCTTGAAGGAGCATATGTTGGTATATGCTGCTGGTACAGCCTGAGCAAACCTCTGGCACACGGGCGACGACACAGGATGTCATCAGGATTTGTAATCCCCTTGTTATCATAGATCACCTCATCCACAGCTAATTCTCTCAAACACGTGACGGCTCTCTCAAAAGAGTGGGCGCTCTGGTTCAGTGCCAGTCCATGTCTCCCTCATGGGGATATCTCTCCATTACAGCTGAAAGAAGTCCCTCTCTTGCTACCAATTCCTCTATCAGTACTAGCATCTCTGGCCAGGGATTCCAACTGCATGGCTTCTCTTTTATCTACATCATAAGTATCAGCCCCACTATCAAAGCATCAGAGGACACAAGAAAAAAACAGCTCACCTTCATTGTGGGTAAAGTCCTTTACCATGAGGCACAAACCACTGCCCCTTGCCCTCTCGCTACACACCTGTGTAAAAAGCCCTACCCCAGCTTTCTTGTAGGCCCCCTTCAGATATTGCAAAGTTGCTGTAAGGTCACCACGGAGCCTCCTCTTCTCTAGGCTGAACAACCCCAGCTTCCTCCACCTATCTTCATAGGGGAGGTGCTCCAGCCCTCTGATCATCTTCATGGGTCTCCTCTGGACGTGCTCGAGGAGTTCTTTGTCCTTCTTATGTTGGGGACTCCAGAATTTGACACAGTAGTCCAGGTGGGGTCTCACCAGAGCAGAGGGGGAGAATCACCTCTCTTGACCTGCTGGCTATGCTTCTTTTAATGCAGCCCAGGATACAGTTGTCTTTCTGGGCTGGAAGTGCACATTGACAGCTCATGTTAAACCTCTGGTCCACCACTACCCCCAAGTCCTTCTCCTCTGGGCTGTCCTCAATCCTTATTCTTCCCAACACGTATTCATGCATGGGATCGCCTCGACCCAGGTGCAGAACCTTGCACTTGGCCTTGGCAAACTTAATGCAGTTTGCACAAGCCCACCTCTCTAGCCTGCCAAGGTCCCTCTGGATGGCACCCTTTCCCTCCAGCATGTTGACTTCACCGCACAGTTTGGCATCATCAGCAAGCTCGCTGAGGGTGCACTCGATTCCACTTTCCACGTTGCCAACAAAGATATAACACTGGTCCAAGTACAGACCCTCGGGGAATACCACTCCTCACAGATCTCCATTTGGACTTTGAGCCATTGATCACTACTCTTTGGGTGTGACCATCCAGCCAATTCCTTATCCAAGGAGCAGTCCATCCATCAAATCCATATTGCTCCAGGTTTGAGACCAGAATGTTCCACGGGACAGTGTCAAAAGCTTTGCACAGGTCCAGGTAGATGACATCTGTTGCTCTGCCTTTGTCCACCGAGGCTGTGACCCTAACATAAAAGGCCACCGTATTAGTCAGGCAGGACTTGCCCTTAGCGAAGCCGCGTTGGATGACACCAATCACCCCTTTGCTGTTCTCATGCCTTAGCAGAGGCTTCAGGACGATGTGCTCCAAGATCTTGCCAGGCACAGAGGTGAGACTCACTGGCCTGTAGTTCTCTGGGCCTTCTTTTTTTCCTTTCTTGAAAATAGGGGTTACATTTCCCCATTTCCAGTCAGCAGGAACTTGACCAGACTGACATGACTTCTCAAATATGATAGGCAGGGGCTTTGCAACTTCATCCACCAGTTCTTGCAGGAGCCAGGGGAATCCTATTGGGTCCCATGGACTTGTTCACTTTTAGGTGGTCTCGAACCTCCTCTTCATCTACAGTGGGGGGAATCCTCCTTCTCCCAGTTCCTGCCTTTGGTTTCTGCAACATGGGGAGTGTGATCAGAGTCCTTGCTGGTGAAGACTGAGGAAAAGTAATCATCAAGTAACTTAGCCTTCCCTACATCTTGGATGACCAGCTCTCCTGTTTCCTTCTGAGGTGGGCCCACATTTTCCCTAGTCTTCCTTCCATCATTAATGTACCTATAGAATCTTTTCGTATTGCCCTTCCCTTCCCAGATCCAGTTCTCTCTGTGCTTTTGCTTTCCTAACCTGATCTCTTGCTTCTACTACTACTTCTCTGTACTTCTCCAAAGGTATCTGGCCTTGCTTCCACCCTCTTTAAATTTTGTTTTTACACCTGTGTCCAGGAGTGCCTTGCTCACCCACACAGGCCTCCTGGCACTCCTGCCTGCCTTCCTCTTTGTAGGGACACATTGGTCCTGAGCACGCAGGAAGTTTTCCATGAATATGGACCAGCTTTCTGTGGGACACCAGCTACAGACTGTGGGTGGCCTTGATCTCGACAAACTACATCTGTGCCCTTGACAGTTAGAGATAAACAAGTTTGAGGGAAAGAAGGTATGTGAGATACGGATGTGTGTTGACATTCCTGTAAGAAAATGTAAGCTTGTAGCTTATCATAGAATAAGATAGAATGCGTGAACAGAAGCTGTTAAACAATGGGAAGGAAACGTAAGGTGCGTGGACAGGAGAGCAAAGTATGAAAATGCAACGTAACCCTTAATAAACCGCTGACGCTTGTGACCATCATGGGGTGTCAGCTGTGTGTCCGCCGCAGCTTTCCTGGGCTCCTTTCCCATCCAGAGCTTTGTCCCATTCGACCCTACCAAGCAGATCCTTGAAGACATCAAAGTCTGCCCTTTTAAAATCAAGGGTGCTCAGCTTACTAGGTACTTCTCTCGCTATCCTAAGGATCTTGAATTCTATAGTGTCATGGTCACTGCAGCCTAGTCTCCCATTGAGTTTCACATCACTCACCAGCCCATCTCTGTTGGTGAGAACAAGGTCCAGCAAAGCTCCTTTTCTGGTTTCTTCCTCAATCATTTAGAGGAGGAAGTTGTCATCAATGCACTCGAGGAACTTCCTGGAATGCTGGTGCTTTGCTATGTTGTCCCTCCAGCAGACGTCAGGGTGACTAAAGTCCCCCATGAGGACCGTGGCTTGCGAGCGCAAAGCGGCTCCTATCTGTCTAAAGAGGGTCTCATCCAGTTGGTCATCCTGGTTGGGTGGCCGGTAGCAGTTGATGCTTCTTTGCTTTGCTCCTAGTCACAGTATTAATTTCAATTTCACTTGTTTGGATCAAATGGAAGTGGCCTCGGTCTTTGCTGCAGCAGTGGTGGTGGCAGCAGACTTGCCTGTGGGGGAGTGGCAGCAAGTGGAACAACATCTTGCTCTACACATCCACAAAACATTCTAAACGTTCAGCAGCAGCATCCCTACTGAAAGAATGCTATTCAGATCAAAAGCCAGGAAATTCAGCCCAAGAGAAAACACAGAGGTAAAACTGAACCTGCTACTGCCGTTATCAATGCAGACCTTTCTGTTCACATGAGGATTTGTACTGTACACATACAGTGCCACCATAGAGATTAGTACCAAAACACCTGTAATCACTAGATAGGTTATTATACAGTTGATTACGGCTATACTCTGGTCAATAAACCATAAAACAATAACAAGAGCAGCTACACAGAGCAGTATTATCCCAGCTGCATACCACATATACAACTGCATATTGGGAAAAAGGTCCAGCAAGAACATTGCAGATATGGTCTGTCCAGCTTTCAACTCGGCAGAAGTGTTGCCCATAGCTACCTGAGGGAAGCCTCCCATCAGAGGTAGAATTTTAAACATTCACCAATTAAACCAGCAACAACAGTGCTCTCAATCCCCTCCCACCCACTGAGGAAAAGGAGAGAACAAAGAGAGGGGCTTTCCAGATTGAAAACTAAACTAGACAGCTTTAATTCAATAACGATGATTATTAAAAATATGTACAACTGTCTCAGCCTGTCTTCATAGGAGAGGTGCTCCAGCACTTTGACCTTCTTGGTTTTTTCTTTTGAAAACTTTTTTTATTCAAATAATAATAATATTAAAGAAAATATTTACTTCTTCTCTTACTGATGTGGCTGCAAATTCTCTCCTATTGGAGGCAGATCTAGCATTTTCCAGTTTGGCACGGTAAGTCTGTGTAAGCTATTCTTGGCACAGTTTCATTTGTGCATCGTGTTGCTCTTGTATTTCACCAAGAGCTTGGGTCAGTTTTTGTTGCTATTCAACTCAACACCCAGAAGAACCAAGGAGAACTAAGCAAGTTTCATGTTTGCTTCTTGCTTTGTAATTTCCTTCTCATACATGTTTTTGTGTCAATCCAAGTCCTCAATGAGACTCTGACAACTGTGTTCAAGATCCACCTTCTGTAAGGTTTCATTTGCAAGCTGTTCCTTGGCAGCAGCTACAGCAGCTTCAAGCTGCACAATTTGACCTTTTAAATCCCCAGTTTCTCCCCTCAGACTTTGGTTCTCACCAAGTACAGCTTATATAGCATTGAGGGCTACTTCAATCTCTCTGAGTTTCACTTGTACTCCATTTTGGTCAGATTCCTTTTTTGCATAGCTGCCCCTCAGCTGTTCATGATCAGTACAGTTTTTGCACAGCTTGATCTCATTTGGATTGAGTGGGAGTGACCTTGGTCTTTGCAGCAGCAGTGGCAGCAGACTTCCTGTGGGGGAGTGGCAGTAAGTAGAAAAACATCTTGCTCTACACATCCACAATACATTCTAAACGTTCAGCAGAAGCCTCCCTACTGAAACAATACTATTCAGATCAAAAGCCAGGAGATTCAGCCCAAGAGAAAACACAGAGGTAAAACTGAACCTGCTACTGCCGTTATCAATGCAGTTGATTATGGCTATACTCTGGTCAATAAACCATAAAACAATAACAAGAGCAGCTACACAGAGCAGTATTATCCCAGCTGCATACCACAAATACAACTACATATTGGGAAAAAGGTCCAGCAAGAACATTGCAGATATGGTCTGTCCAGCTTTCAGCCCATCAACATATTCAGCAGAAGCATTGCCCATAGCTACCTGAGGGAAGCCTCCCATCAGAGGTAGAATTTTAAATATTCACCAATTAGTCAGAATTTATAGCTTGGGCTTAAGATACAGCCTCACATTTGGGCGCAAAAAAATCTCTTGTCACGGTTTGACTCAGGATCAGGAATTAAACCAGCAACAATAATGCTCTCAATCCCCTCCCCCTCCCACCCACTTAGGAAAAGGAGAGAACCAAGAGGGGCTTTCCAGACTGAAAACTAGACAGCTTTAATTAAATAACGATGATTATGACAATTATGTACAACTGTATACAAGTATGCGCAGGAATGCACAAAACCCTATTGCCTCCCCCCAACCCCCAGAAACTCCCACAGCACTCTCCTCAGCTGTGAGGAGTTCTGAGAAGCCCTAGACTGCTCTGCCAGAGATAGAGGCAGATCAGATAGGAGCTGAAGGTAAAGTTATGAGGGTAAAGAAGGTATGGGCCAAGGGATCAAAGGAGACTGATAAACACAGTCCTCCCTAGATGCTGGCCATGAAAGGAAAAGAGGAAGACATTTGACTTCAGTGGTCCCCGACTTTATACCGAGTCTCACGTAGATATATGGAATCCTCGTGTTTGCCAGTTTTCCTTCTCATCTAGTCCACTCCACCCTACGGGAGGGTTGCAGATATGACTCTGCTGCTGCTGTAGCGCCCAACACAGTAAATCCAACAAGCAGAGCAAAGCGTCCTTGCTGACTCAGCAGTATCTCTAAACATTCCAGCATTAACAGTCCACTAGCTGGAAGACTTGCTGCTTACAAGAATTCACTGATGGAAGGGAAAAAAAGAAAAGAAAAAAAAAAATCAGTAAAAAGAAAACTGGCTTCATCTGGGCTCAAACCAGGACCCCAGGAAATGGAAAATGTACAACATTCAAACATCTGTACTCCCAGGCAAGAAGAAATTCCACTCCAAAATCTGAAAAATCTCAGCCATTGCTCCCAAACACAAGGTGTGAGGCCTGAAAGCTACTGCTGGCCCTAACCTTCCCCAAAACCCCCTTCAAAGCCTGATAAACACTGGGGCTCCAGCCTTGACCTAAAAGGTCAAGCATATATACACCCACACTCCTTGCCTCACCAAAATTCAGCTCCAAAATGTGAAAAAAAAAAAAAAAAAACAAACAAACCAAAACTATTGCTCGCAAACACAAAGTGTGAGCCCTGAAAGCTAGTGCTGGCCCTCTCCATTCCCTAAATCCCTAGCAGCTTTTCTAGAAGATACTAATACCTTCTAGTTTATCCAGTCCTATGCATTTGCCAAGTAGGAATACATTTAACCATTATCGCTGTCAGAGGTTTCATCAGTTACCTGTTCAATGTTAGTTGGGTTCACGGTTCCCATTACAACAGAACACAAACTGCTGTCAGAGCTTGCCTTGCCTTCAACATTCAGAAGAAATATTCAATATTTTCCTTCTTTTGCATCTGCTACCATGGAAGGTGTGATGGAGCTTAGGGATGACAAAAAGAGAGAACACTTAGGTCCATGAAACACACAGCCATGAAACTTTCTGATCTTTCCAGAGGACATCCACTCACATAACAGTGTACAAGGTACTCATGCAGGCCAAGCAAGTGCTGTGGCTACAGCAGCTCCAGAGAGCTCAAAAGTGCCTGCAAGCTTCATCAGTAACAAGTCTAGAGAGCATCTTCAAGGGCATTTAGTCCTATGCCTATGTAAGCCAGGTTAAGCAGTTCCACTCAGTAATTACTGCCACTGAAGCACTTATTCTTCCCAGCTGCATTAGTGAAAAGGAGACAGCCTTTGTGTAACCCCTGTGGGGGAAGAGGACTCTGCATTGCTCAACCATGATAGCAGGTGAAGCAATGCTGGCACTATTTTGGGATGAGATCAACATTACCAGTGTTTTACATACACTTACTTTCTGCAGTCTACAATAAAAAACACCACTTTTTAGGCTCCAACTACTGCAAGAAAGAGAAGTTCAGAGCAATAGGCCCTACAATAACTGGAGGCAAGCACAGGTTGCATCCACTGCAACCTACACATCTGAAACAGCACATTTTTGTTTAAAAAAGAAAAAGTGCCAGTTCATAGTCAGAAAGATAGCACAACAAACACCACCAAGGACAAGCAAACAGAAATAACAACAGCTGGGAGAGGAATTTAAAACTGCTGCCTTTTGTTGTGTGCTATTAGTCACACATCAAGCTTATAGATACATAGAGTGTGTACATATATATATATAGACAGAAATAAGTATACATAGATACCTTAAATAGAGGTTCTGTAACTCCCTCCTGCCTACCTCATAAAGCAACAGGCTAAAGCTAGTTAAAACACATGATCCTTCATTGGATAAGGATGAGAAGCAGCTTTGAAAAACACAGCAAAGTCACACCAGTAAAAACATAAGAAAACAGTCAGGCCCTGTGCTTTACTTAGGAGTTCTCAGGAAACTCAGGCTCCACTTACCTAACACACACAAACCCTCTGCAAGGAAAACACATCACACCAGACTTACTATGAGGTGAACCAGCTGAGGTCAGGAAGCAACCAGGGCTGATCCTGCCTGCCTTATTTCATGGGGAAACTGAAATGCTGTGAATTCACTGGGCTTTTCTTCAGCATAGCTCACACACACTGGTTACTCTAAGGTTACATCTTCCTTGATCCTTTCCAGTGTTTTTTTTTTGTTGCAAACAGGAAGAGAAGCCCAACAAGGACCCACACTGAGCAGCCACATCTCTACAAGTAAGAAAAAGAATTCATATATGCCCCTACTTAAGCAAAAAAGCATCACCAAACCAGGACTGATCTTTTGCTGTTTCTCCTCTTGCTCTCATCTGGGGGGTCCCCTTCCCAACTGCTCAGCTCACCTTTCAGGAGAAACTGCTGCTTCCAAATGGCAATATCATAAGCACCTGTGAGAGAACTTAATTGGAACTAATCATCTGTTGGTTGTCTGTGACCTGAGGAGCCACAGCAATTACTTCAGTCAAAAAAAAACCGGGGGGGGGGAGGGGGCATTGCTGCTTTTCAGAAAAATGAACTCAGCTACTCCCTAAAGGAAAGTTCTAAAAGAGACAGAACCTCTCAAATACAAGTTAAATACAAGTCAGCAAAATCACCATAACCAACCATCTATTATTACCATAGATAATCACATCTCTAACAGTAATATATGTATATGCTCAAAGTAAGACTTCTTGTGCTAGTGTTGATATGATTACAGAATTATTTGTTACCAACATAGACAAGGTAGGCACTACCGTTAAGATAGTGTCCTGGTTTGAGCCAGGATGAAGCCAATTTCCCTTTTTACTGATTTTTTTTTCTTCAGTGAGCTTTCTTTTAACTAGCAACATTCTGTTCTAGCTAGGCTGATAAGACATTTTAATGTTTTTGTAACTGCTGGGTCTTCAAGGTTGCACCTTCACTCTGCTGGTTCAGACACTATGGGGAGACCTATGACACCCCCCCCCCCCCACCCCCCCCGTAGGAGGCTGTATTAGACAGCATAATTGGCCAGAGATATTCCATTCCATATATCTACATAAGCTCAGAGGAAGGTCAGAGATCACAGAAGACAACTTCCTTCCTTCTTCTTCTTCCCTTCTCTTCCGTCCATGGTTGGCGTCTGGGGAGGACTCCATCCATCCATCACCATCGACCCTT
This sequence comes from Apus apus, assembly GCF_020740795.1. Classification (NCBI taxonomy): domain Eukaryota; kingdom Metazoa; phylum Chordata; class Aves; order Apodiformes; family Apodidae; genus Apus; species Apus apus. The sequence goes on along the minus strand of NC_067311.1, from coordinate 1,204,790 downwards.
AGACTTGAGCTCTCCTGACCCTCATCACTCTGTGCTTTCTCCAGCAGCAGTCCGGAATTCTCCGGGACTGTTCACAGCTCAGGGGAGTGCTGTGGGAGTTGCTGGGGATGGGGGGAGGCAAGAGGCTTTTGCACATATCTGAACATATTTTTATATAATTGCATATATTTTCTTATATCATTAGTGTTTAATTAAAGCTGTGTAGTTTAGTTTTCAATCCAGCCAAGTCTCTCACTTTTTCTCTCTCTCCTTCCCTACCTGGGTGGGAGGGGGAGGGGATCGAGAGCATTATTGTTGAACCTGAATCAAATGGTGACAGATGTACAGTTTTCCAATGTACAGTTGTTCACTGTATTGTGTTCCAAGTAGTTGCAGATTACTTGTGTTCTATGCAACACCCTGTCCTAGCCACTACTGTGTCCTGCTTTAAATACATTTGTAAAAATAATTTCTGTTTAGTTAGACTTTAAGACTGAAGTATTTTCATTGACTAAACAGAATTTTTACAGCAGTTTCTTCATGCTAATTTTCTGAAATGAGTTCTAATAATTCCTGTGTATTCCTCTAGAACTTGCATACTAAAACTGGTGATGGGGGGGAAAAAGTCTGTGCCTCTAAAGCTCTTAGAAAATGGAAGGGATGAGTCTGCCAGTTCAGAAACGTGGGACAATGCAGGTGATCATGTAATCCAGACAGAGTCTGCTGTCAAAAAAGAAGACCGTCTTAGGAAAAGCAAAGAAGATTTGGCAGAAGAGCTTGGGAAAAGTTTGGGATTTTTTTTTTTTGTTTATTTTTAAATAAATGGTCATTTCTTTCAGAGAACAAATTACAATTTCTATCATAAGATGCCTCTTGTAATCTGCATACATCAAAAGTTACTTTTTACTGTCCAATAGTAATCAGTGTCACTAAGTTTTGAGGATGACTGCCCTTTTAAGTACACCCTGAAAGCATGGAGCTTGTGCAATTATCATACTTGGAAATCATAGTTAAGTGAATAATACTTTTGGCAGAATCCTAGTATGGTTTTTATCTCCTTTCATAATTGAATCTATGAACCACTGCATATATTAAGAATTCAACAGTCCTTTTTGTTTCTGAACTTATGCAGGTTAAATATTTAATAGGGGCTTGGGAATTTTAAGCAGGAATTAAAGTATTTCCTCTTTTAGGTGTTTTATTTAAGATTTAACTGAAGAATTCCAATAGTTACTGTAAATTGTGCCACCATGTGATTTGGAAAGTAAATTTCATCTTCAGGTAAAATGGCACTGTTATTTTTAATCTGCTGGAATGTTCTGGTTATGTAAATATAGCTCTAGTTGGCATGCATATGCAGTTCTTGCCTAGTGTCTTAAATATATTCTGAACATACTTTATTATTTTAGCAATTGCTTCATAGATGAGGAAGGAACTCAGAATTTAATTCTGATTTCAGTCCCCTATCTTAATTTTGTATTTATAGGGCACTGTTGTCATTGTGAGCCTAAGTAGTAAATGGCAGAAGAGTCGAGATTGCAGACTCTTCAGATAATTTGGAAAGTGGGATTTATTTTGAGCCATAACTGACAGAAAGAAAGAGGTTATTATTTTACTTTCACATTATTTGCCCTTCTCTAACATCCTACAGGTTACAAAAACAGTGATGTCTGACTCACCTGAGAGTTCTGAAGACAAAGGAATGGCGTTAGATCATCTCACTAGCTCACTGGCTTTTAACCCATTTTTAACAAGGAAACAAATTCCCCAAACTCCAGAAAATCTACATAAGTCTAAAGCTCTATTTTTCTAGTACTCGTTGATTAGAAATATTAGTTCACTGATACTGTACACATCATACAAGAAGAAAAAGATAATTATTTCAGTGAAGGTGCAACTTATCCTAATGGCTTGCTCTGTGATGCAGCATAGTAGGCCAGTAAGATATGACTACTGTGAAGTTAACAGTTTGTGGTTGTTTTTTTTCCTGTGTAGAATCTCCTTTATGTTGAGGAAGAAAACTAAGTGTAAACAACATAAAGCAGCCATATAAAGCTTCCTTCTTGGGTTGCTTATGTTACTGAAGGGGCAGAAGAAAAACAGAATGATTGAAAGCACTGACATTTTACCTTGTTTTGTTCCATTTAGTTACTGAAATTAGAAACTCATGGAGAAAAGCTATTCAGTCTGAGGACTCATCACAGAGCTGTCCCAAACTGAAGTAACGATAGAAGCAGCTCCAATGGATGCCAGACCTACAGTGCAGAAGGCAGCAGACTCGAGACTTGTGTGCTCTATCCCTGCATCACCTCTACCTGACTTTGATCTTCCCTTGTCAGAAAGGAAGTCCCAATTAAGTTCTACAGAATTTAGACCTCAAGAGCAGATGAGGCTAAATCACATAATTGAATCTCCAGTTTCAGAAATATCTGGAATGCTGGAGAGTGAGAGAACTGAAGCACAGGAACTGAAAAGTAGTATTTTGAACAAAAGTTGTGTAGAACATACCAAAGAACTGAAGAGCATGAATACTCCAAATATTTGTTCAGAAGACGATAGGGGAACAGGTGTTCTGCCCTCAGACCACTTTGAAGTTTCCTTAGTGGATGGGATGCTGCACAGGGATGTACCTTCATTGTTAAATTGTCAGTTGTGAAGCTAACCACTTTGGGATATGGAATGAGACACTTCCAGAAGAACTTAACACAGATTCCAACATATCTGCAAGCTCAGAAGGTAGCTTTTGTGTAACAGACAGTGTGTATGTAACAGACACTGTGTGACAGGTGGTTCAAAAAATAAGGGAGATGCTGAAAAATCAAAGCTAGATCTACAGTCCCCATTCAACACATAAAGCACTTGAAAGGACTGCATCTAGAAGTGAAGATAAGCTGCATCAAACACATAATGGAGGTAGGTGAATCTGTAACCTGTAGATCAGTTCTAAGTCATACACCAGAAAGAAGATGAACTTGTACAGTTGTCGCAAGCCGATGCCAGGGGGCTCGTCCAGGAGTCCTCTAAACAGTCCACAACAGTCCTCTAAAACTCTTCTGCTTGGATGAAGAATTTACTAAGATGCCATCACCAGTGGCTCTTAATGAAATAAAATATTCCCTGTCATCTTTGTTGGTATCCTGTCAACATCTGGGGGAAATGGCATCAATGATACACAAAGTTCCATTAGACTCAATACCTACATTGAAGGGTAAGTGTCCATGTACTTCAGCAACTTCAGATTCATTCTGCCGCTGGGTATACTATCGTAAATAACCTAGCCTGAGTAGCTGAACCATGCTGTAGGGGAATGGGTTATTTGTATCTTTATTCCTTCTGGAAGATCAGATACAAAAGCCATGGAAATGTGCTTCCTGTAGTTGTGTCAACATCTTGTAAGTAGGAGGAAGGTGCTCATCTGACTTTCTGAGGTAATATGCAGCTATTAGAAAAGACTTAAGGTTTAATAGCAATACAGTAATCTGAAGTTAAATTTTGAGAATTCACCAAGTTAGTTTGAAATAGTGTTTACTCAGGACAAATGTGGTTATTTAGAAATGTCTTGTGGGTAGTTGGAACTTCTGTGAGGTCAGTCAGGTGTTCAGTCTGTAATACTTTCATAATAAAAAATATGTTAATAAATATCCTGCATTCCAGCCTGCCTGTCCCCTCACCCCATTTCCAACAGTAGTGTCAACTTTGTTAAACCAGTAGTACAGTATTTAGTTACATGTGAGGTCAGTTTTTGAAATGCATTAGTAAAAATGAGCCAGTAATCGTTATACAGAGGGACTTTCACCAAAACAGGTGGTATGTAATGGAGTACTAGGAATTTAGCATAACTAATCTCAAAGAGTAGTGAGACTTATCCTTTGTGCAAAGTCTTGCTGCAATTTAGCTTTTGCTTGAAATTGTGTCTGAACTGATAGATGATTTTACCTAACTTGGAGCAGTTATCAAAATCAGAAGTACCATTTCATATATGCTTTTTTTAATATACACCAAATGCTTTTGGAACAGTATTTCGTCTATTACTTGAATATTGTAGAGTGCTAATTAATATCGTTTTTCTTCCAGATGAAGAGCAGTTGAATAAGAAGCCGGACACAAAGGAGCCATCATCAGGATAGAATTTGTAAAGCAGAAGCATAACAATAGTAGCACAGATATGGTTCACTTGAGCATGTAACATCGTCTTCATGCCCTGCCCCTCAGAAGAAAGAACCCTCCCAAATTTTACTTGGTGCTCTATGTTCATTGGATTCTTCGCTCTTATGGAGGCTTGTGGTTGATATTGCCACATTCTATATTACCTTTTCATTAGAGACTGAATTGTTTTTCAGCAACTTCCACGGAAGTTGTAATAATTTATGACTTGTAGTGTTAGTGCCTCCTTATTTTAAAATATTTTCTAGACATGTATGCCATTGGTATGTAAGTAACTGATAATACAGCTTGTGGCGGGATGGGAATGTAAAAGTTGAGGTTCCTGCAGATAAAGTTCTTATTGTAAAAATACTGGTCCCTAACCTGATGTGTTTACAGAGTTTTGAAGCATTGTGAAGTCAAGTTTTTCTGTTCTGGTATACCTTTCTCTTTCTTTCTTCAAAAACAGTTGCAAATATGTTTTAAGAAGAATCTCCACCTGTATTTGACATCTTCCTTATAAAGGAGAATTTGACAAGCTTTATGAAAAGAGATGTATGTGGCTGGTTGCGGAAGCTATAATAAGGCTAACATGTTAACAGCTAAGAGGGAAGTGTGTCTTATTAGCCCCTTTACATGTTGATCTAATCATGGTCAAACAGCTAGATAATTGGAACCTATTGGCTGTCTTCAACAAGCTCAGCTGTGTTCCTTGCAGACCTGGGCTCTAGAGCTTGGAGCTGGTGATTTCACAAAAGGTTCCTGTGGGGAACAGTCCATCTTCTCTCCCCCCACATAAGACTAAACAAAATGCCTTTCAAGCCAGCAAAACAAGAGTGGTGTCTTTTTGCTGATTTAGCTGAGGACAGACTGGAACAGGCCTCTTGCTCTACCAGATATGTCCATAGCAAGAAAAGAGCATAAGGGTATGATAACAGGCAGAAAAATGGACAATAGGTTAAAGACTGCCTCTGACAGAGTACATACCTGGCCAATGCTAATTGGCTAATTTGAACAGTGGTACTTTCTTGAACAGTGATTTCTGATCTATAAAAGAGGGCAAGATCTGCAGGCCGATGCTCTCTGCCTGCCCAGGAGGAGACCCTGCTGCAGTACCAGAAGCCGCCTGGAACACCAGCACCACTGCCCGGAGGAACCGAGAGGGAACATAGGGCTGCCCCGCGACTGCTGTCCAGAGAAACCAAAAGGGGGGGCTGCCTGTGCCCGCTCCGCGGGGACCCTGCCTGCTCCGTGGGGGTTCAAGCCTGCTCGCTGAGGACTGTCCGCTTCTGAGGGATTGCTGCCTGTCCGAGCCTAAACCAAACCGGACCAGAGTAGGAGCTTGCCCAGCCTACGCTTGCCGTCCTGCCTCAGAATTAGAGCTGTGTTTGCTGCATCTGCTGCTGCTGGGATTGGTCCCCCCCACGGATCTCCTGGCGAGCCCTGCCAGCCGCATCCCAGGAACCACACGCTACGGAAGGAGGGTAAATGTGCGCGTGCACACACTAACTTTCTTGCCGGGCTCAACTCCTACCCATTCACTCCACTGATTTTTACACCTCTCCCTCGGAGTGTGCATTTATTAAGACCATAGTACCTTTGAATCCCTTTTCCGATATATAAATAGACAGCCTCTCCTGAACCTTGATCCCTCAGTTTGTGTTGACCCTTAATAAACCAATTAATTAGTAAACTAAACATTGGTCTCAGTAATAATTTGTGAGCGTGGTGAGGGGGTATCCTAATCTACCCTCTAAGATACGGTCCTGCAGTTTTTGTTCCTCTGTGAGAGGCGAGCGCCACGTGTGACCCTTGGTCTCATTCACAAACGTCTCCACACTGAGGGGGGAAGTTGCGGAAGCATCCTGACAGCCGGTAGCCCCCAATACCGGCCCGGGGCAGTTCCCCAGGCAACTGTCAAGGCTTTCATGCCCTGGTCAAAAGATACTTGCAAGCCAGACCATAGAGCCCTGGTTGGGATGCCACCAGATGAACCTGGGCATACTGCCCCAGGGAAGGAGTTGGTCAGCTGGGATGTGGAGTCGTCTGTACCAGTGTCCTGTGCTCTGTCCCTGCTTCTGGAGGTTCCTAGATCTTCTGTTGTAATTGTCTCCAGGGACACCTACTGAAGAGTGATGGCTTTTTTTATTATTATTATTTTTTATATGTGTCACCGTTTGACTCAGGTCCGACAACAATGCTCTCGATCCCCTTCCCCCCCCCCCCCCCAGGTAGGGAAGGAGAGAGAGAAAAAGAGAGAGACTTGGCTGGATTGAAAACTAAACTACACAGCTTTAATTAAAACACTAATGAATCATACAAGAAAATATATACAATTATATACAGATATATTCAGATATGGGCAAAAACCTCTCGCCTCCCCCCACCCCCAGCAACTCCCACAGCACTCCCCTGAACTGGGAAGAGTCCCGAGGAATCCCGGAGCTGCTGCTGGAGAAAGCAGAGAGTTATGAGGGTCAGCAGAGCTCGAGCCTAAGGGTCGACGGTGATGGATGAGCAGAGTCCTCCCCGGACGCCGGCCATGGACGGAAGAGAAGGCGAGAAGAAGAAGGAAGCTGTCTTCTATGATCTCTGACCTTCCTTTGAGCTTACGTAGATATATGGAATGGAATATCTTTGGCCAATTTTGCTGTCTGTCTAACTCAGCCTCCCACGGGGGGGTCAGAGACCTCCCCATAGTGTCTGAGCCGGCGGAGTGAAGGTGTAACCTTGAAACCTTAGTAGTTAGAAAAACATTCCACTGTCTTATCAGCCTAGCAGAACACACAGTTGCTAGTTAAAAGAAAGCTTACTGAAGGAAAAAAAAATCAGTGAAAAGAAAAATTGGCTTAATCCTGGCTCAAACCAGGACAATATGTTTTTTTAATTCTGCTGGAGAGCATATGCCGGGAAAGTCTTGATCCATAATTGTTTTTCTTAGCAAATATGTCTACTGTATCACCTGAGCATTTGCATACAGTTCCATCTTTGAAGAAGTGCATTTGTCAGCTGTGCTCCTGTGGGTATGTAGAAGCGGCTGAGGGAAGGAGTTTGGAGTAGTGGTTACTTGGCTAGCAAGCTGTGCTGTTCTTTAGGGCTGCACTGTTATTCACTGCTAAGCTGCACATGAAAAATTGTAAATAAAGGTATCTTAGAGTGCTTAAAACTTTCAAACAGAAAGTGTTTCCCCCCCCTTCTGTTTATTCAATCACATGGTTCTTTTTTTTGTCATAAAAGTAAAACAAATGGCAGGGAGGCTTCCTGTTTTTCTTATGTAGGTGGATTGCATCTCTGAGAGGAGAGCTTTCCACTGTTTAGCCTGAAACTTGCTTTTGAATGGGTGTTACTGTCTTTGGGTTTGTATTTTCATTTAATAGAAAGTGATACTTCCTCTGGGAGTGTGCTTAATGCTGGAAAAGGTACAGGGGTAGAGCCTTAGAAATTGAAGAGACAACTGAAAATACCAGGATTCATTATCAGTTTTATTAGTATTAGTCTTGTGAATGTCAGCAAACTTTTCTTGAAAGAAGTTATTAGTTTTATTATGCCCATAGGCATAATGTTCTTTCTCCCATATTTACATATTTATTTTAATTTAAAATAATTATTGAGGGAAAAAATACCTCTGACTCATTTAGATTACATGCCTTTGTTTTGAAGCTACTAAATAGTTAAGAAGAGTTTAAAAGTACAAAATTCCCACCCAGAGTCTGTATCAGGCTGGTGTGCATTGTTGTTATTCATCGTGAGTAATAAGCACATGTATTCCACAAAGAAAAATAGAAATGTTGGTTCCAAGCAGATTATAAACTGTATTTTTGAGTATTTCTATCAAACTCTTATTTGTAAGGTACAAGAGTATCTGCTCCTTCCTTTCTTTATTCTGTGTGTATCATTACTTTTTTTTTTTAAATAGTCTTTATATTTGGCTTTGGGAAATGCTTTCTAAAGAGAAGTAACAGAGATTTGATTCTTAGAGGACTGTGCTATCAGGAACCTAAATATGTAGCACAGAGGTCTGGATTTACAAGGACCTTCTGGTTCTAACCAAGTAATGTACTGAAGTATAGGTCTGTCATTGAGGCTTGCAGTAATCTTTCAGATGCTAGGTGAGCTAGTAGGGTAGGTCAATCTAAGGATGTGGATAGTGCCTCCTTGATCATGGCCTGTCTTAAAAAAAAATACAATAAACTGAACTTTGGGTTGCTGCTGCAGTGACTGTTCAGGATTAAGAAGTGAGAGCAAAGAATTTTGAGTTTCCAGTGAAGACCTGTCCTCAGAGTCCAAGTGATATATAGATGTATACATCAAAGCAGAAATTATATACCTATTGTGGGAAACTGTTCTTTTCTTCCCCACATAAGTCTAAACAAAATGTCTTTTAAGCCAGCGAAGGTCTCTCCTGATTATCCCCAGCTAACGAACTAAAACAGACTTGCTTCTCAAGGACAACTGAACCCAAAACAACAGATGTGGTCCGGGACAGAAAGGATGGGCGACAAGCCATCCTGTGCCCCTGGCAGTCACTGCCTTAAAGTGGGGCTCACGGACGCTCATTGGCTCTGGACAGTGACACTGACTGGACCGGTGGGTCAGGGGGTATAAAAGGTGGCGAGGGCAGCAGGTGGGCCCTTCCCTCCTCCCTGAGGCCCGTTCGGACGCTTTCTGCGTGGGACACCCCCCTGCTGCGGACACTGGTGCTGGGACCCTGCCTGCCTGTCTGCCCCGGGTCCAGCCTGAGCCTCAGCGCCGAGCGTGCCGGGGTCCCGAGCCCTGGGGTCGGGGCAGGAGCCCCCTCCCCCTGTTGCTGCCGCTGGAGAGGAAACCAACGGGCGCTGCACCCGCTGCCGAGAGGCTGCCCCTCCGACACCACGGACCTGCCGTCCTGCCTTCCGGCCACCGACCAACGCTGGACAAGTCGCCGGAGGGTAACATCACCTCACACACACACACACACACACACACACACATATTCCTTTCCTCATACTTGCACACACAGCGCGACCTCTTAAGGAGGACTGGCGTCGGGTTTCCTTCCCTCCTCCCTTTGGTCCTTAATCCTCTCCCTTAAAAGCACCCTTGCATTGCCTCCCTAAAGGACACTTTCTCACTACATACATATTGATATCCCTGGTAGCCATTCACATTTGCATTGTCCCTGAACATCATCCCTCGGTTTGTGTTAACCCTTAATAAACCGATTAGTTTGTGGAGTAAATCTTGGCTTTAGAGGCAATTTCTGAGCGTGGTGGGGTGGGGGTGCTTTCTAGCTACCACCCTGAAATACGGTCCCGCGGCGGCCGTTCCTCCGTGAGAGGCAGCGCCGCATGTGACCCTCGGGCTCATTCACAAACCCCTCCACATTGAGAGGGGGAGTCGCAAAAGTATCCTGACAGCCGGTAGCCCCCCGGTACCGGCTTGCGACACCTATACACCTTGGGGATCTTTAGTGCTTGCAGGTAAGCGCAGCACTACAGTTTTTGTGTTAGGAGTAGTAGCTCCCCTGTTGCGGGTTTGCAGCAGATACTTGAGAAACTTTTGTTAACCTTATATTAGAAGGCTGTCATAATTATGCCAAACTTTAGGATAAAATCCTTTTATAGAGTAGTGATTTGCTGATTAGGGAAAGGAGTTGGGAGAACAGCAGTGTACAAGTACAACTTTGTATATATTTTTTACTTCTTTGAAACTAGGTATTTGCTGAAGAGGAATGTATTATTCATAATGCATAGTGTTAAGTGTGTAAGATACCAATCCTGAAATACCATTCAGAATTACCTGCCCATTAAGCTTGGGGAATTAATTTTCTCATTAACTTCCTATTAAAAAGATAACTTTTAACTCTCATTTAACTTCATAAGAATAAGGAATTTGGGGTCCTGAATTCGGTGTGCTGGATTATCATTATTTGAAGTACACTGTACAAATACTTGACTTTCCAGAGGAGAATATGCCATAATTCAGTGCAGCAGTGCAGAATAGTCAGTATTTCACAGTTTAGATTTGCCCATCCTTACCAAATGAGTTCCAAAAGGACAGGTTTATGAACTTCTATGCTTCTTACACTTTAGAAGGTAATACCAGTGTTCTCTTCTTACCAAAGCATATGCATATTGCTCATAAAGGTATGATGAAGTGTCTGGAATATCTTTCCTCTCAAGTATAAGAAGGACATGGAGGTCCTGGAGAAAGACCAGAGGAGGGCCATGAAGATGATCAAAGGACTGGAGCACCTTCCCTATGAAGACAGGCTGGGAGAGTTGGGGTTGTTCAGCCTGGAGAAGAGAAGGCTCCAGGGAGACCTTGTAGGGGCCTTCCAGTACCTGAAGGGGGGCTACAGGAAAGCTGGGGAAGGGCTTTTTTTCAAGGGCTTGTAGTGAAAGGACAAAGGAGTAATGGATCAAAACTGGAAGAGGGGAGATTTAGGTTAGACATTAGGAGCAAATTCTTTAGTGTGAGGGAGGTGAGACACTGGAATAGGTTGTTCAGGGAGGTTGTGTCTGCCCCCTCCCTGGAAGTGTTCAAGGCCAGACTGGATGGGGCTCTGAGCAACCTGATCTAGTGGGAGGTGATGTCCTTGCCCATGCAGAGGGGTTGGAACTAGATGACCTTTAAGGTCCCTTCCAACTCAAACCATTCTATCATTCTCTGTTCCTGTAATATCCAGTGGTACAATCTTTGGCAGTAAGCATATACAATAATGTATAGCTATTACAAAACATAGGTTGCTGTAACTTTTGCAGGATAACTTTGCAGTCTGTCATGTATATGTTTTGTCTGTACTTGAACATACATCAGTCTATTTTTATTGAGAGCTAAAGCTAAAAGAATATGTAATTGGCTGTCACTAGCTCACTGAGCATTGAAAAATACAAATACATTGAAAAATACAAATACAGTTCAGCCAGTGGATTTCTGCAAGTAGTCAGAGAAATAGCCTCAGTTACAAGACATAATGTAAAGCAAGTTCACTCTGCTGTGTAACTGCTGCTTTTACAATGGTTCATTGTGGCCAGTGGTAGCAGCACTAGCTGAGATGAAATTTCTGCTTTGTGTTACGACTGCGAATAGAATTTCTATGTTAATTCTGCATAGAGGCAGAAAGATACAATTTTTACAAGTCATTCATGTGTTCTGTACTCTCTGTGATGGTGTGGATTGAGAAAATACTTTTTTTTTTAATCATCTGGGAGAGGCAGAAGAAATAGAGGCTATGAAATAGATATTTTCTAAAATTAAGATGACATCCTCTGTCACAGCTCTGAGATGTTAAGAAAAGGCTCTTTTGACCTAGCTGTTACAACTATATATACTACAAGCAATAGTGACCAGGCCTCTGGGGTATGGGTCCTGTATGAGGGCTACAAATATTCTAATGATTGATTATAGGATGTTCAGTGCTTGGTACTTCTCAGTATGGATGTTTACCACAAAACTGCTAAATGTAAGTGACATTTATGGATGTATGAAAATACAGAGAAATACATGCATCGTTCCTTATGGGGCAAATGGACACCAAGTTTCTTTCAATCATGGATGGTGTGTGTGTGTGAGTTGATGGATGGAGGCATGAGGGTAAGAATCCCAGGGTATTAGGGCAGCAATGCAAACTGGCTTTTTGTAGCAGCAGGTGTACAGTGAGAAGGTGCTTGAGATAAGTGGTGAGTTATGGTGAGTTCATAGCCATGTTTTCTTATTTCCCTTCCCACAATTTGTGTGGATCTGCTGACTAAAATCTCTTAAATAAAGAATGTGTGAGGACAAGAGCAACTGCAGGCAAGGATTACTACTTGTTCCTGCATTTTACAAAAAACCCATTTACGCTCAAGGAAGTTGACATTGAACCTTGAGTAATTTCATAAGCACACAGCTGAAGTTCCTGTAATGCCTTGCACAATGGATGAGCAATCCTCTACTGTGTCATGGGGACAAATGAATAGAAGGAAGTAGATTTTTGTGGTGTATTAAGAGACGTGTTTAAGTGATATGCTTTTCCCTAGTAATTCGTAGCTTTTCATCATTTTGTATATAGAAGAGTGTATGTTCATCTTCAGTATAACTACAGAGGTTTATCAGTGCTAAACTGGTAAATTATTTAAGATACTTGGTATCTAGCTGTGGGAAACTGTTCTTTTCTTCCCCACATAAGTCTAAACAAAATGTCTTTTAAGCCAGCGAAGGCCTCTCCTGATTATCCCCAGCTAACGAACTAAAACAGACTCGCTTCTCAAGGACAACTGAACCCAAAACAACAGCTGTGGTCCAGGACAGAAAGGATGGACGACAAGCCATCCTGTGCCCCTGGCAGTCACCGCCTTAAAGTGGGGCTCACGGACGCTCATTGGCTCTGGACAGTGACACTGACTGGACAGGTGGGTCAGGGGGTATAAAAGGTGGCGAGGGCAGCAGGTGGGCCCTTCCCTCCTCCCTGAGGCCCGTTCGGATGCTTTCTGCATGGGACACCCCCCTGCTGCTGACACTGGTGCTGGGACCCTGCCTGCCTGCCTGCCCCAGGTCCAGCCTGAGCCTCAGCGCCGAGCGTGCCGGGGTCCCGAGCCCTGGGGTCGGGGCCGGAGCCCCCTCCCCGTGTTGCTGCCGCTGGAGAGGAAACCAACGGGCGCTGCACCCGCTGCCGAGAGGCTGCCCCTCCGACACCACGGACCTGCCGTCCTGCCCTCTGGCCACTGACCGACACTGGACAAGCCGCCGGAGGGTAACATCACCTCACACACACACATACCCACACACACATATTCCTTTCCTCATACTTGCACACACAGCGCGACCTCTTAAGGAGGACTGGCGTCGGGTTTCCTTCCCTCCTCGCTCCTCCCTTTGATCCTTAATCCTCTCCCTTACAAGCACCTTTGCATTGCCTCCCTAAAGGACACTTTCTCACCACATACATATTGATATCCCTGGTAGCCATTCACACCTGTATTGTCCCTGAACATCATCCCTCGGTTTGTGTTAACCCTTAATAAACCGATTAGTTTGTGGAGTAAATCTTGGCTTTAGAGGCAATCTCTGAGCGTGGTGGGGTGGGGGTGCTCTCTAGCTACCACCCGGAAATACGGTCCCACGGTGGCCGTTGCTCCGTGAGAGGCAGCGCCGCGTGTGACCCTCGGGCTCATTCACAAACCCCTCCACATTGAGAGGGGGAGTCGCAAAAGTATCCTGACAGCCGGTAGCCCCCCGGTACCGGCTTGCGACATCTGGTGTCAGAAGTGGGATAACGGGGGTCGTTAGAAGGCCCCCACGCTCTGAAATTGCTTAACTAGGAAAAAAAAAAAAATTAAAAAAAATTTTAATTAATTATATAAAAGAAAATGGCTACCAAGGGGGATATAGGTGATGCAGAAAATGTAAGTGCTGGTGCAGAAAATGTAGAAAATGAAATTAGTGAGGAAAGCACTGAAGTTCAGGAGGCGCCATTTTCATCTCCCTCTAGTTTTGAGGATGAATTGCAGAAATGGGCATTTGTGCGTCCCTTCTGGGAGCACCTTAAGAGGCGCGGGTACGCTATACAGAGGGAGCAGTACAAAGTGATTTACGATGCCTACATGGGGGGAGACCTCAGTAGACTCGCAAATTACATCATGACTTTGGAAGATGGTACTCCTCTGTCTAAAGAGCTTAAAAAGGAGATTAAGAAACATGGGTTTGATTTCATCAATGCCCGAAATTTCTTTATCCTGGCCATGGTGGTGCAGCAAGCAAAGGAGGGATTACAGCAAAGAACTGAAGGGTTACAGCGAGAGAATAAAGAGTTGCAGCAAAGAATTGAAGGGTTGCAGCAAAAACCCGAAGAGTTGCAGCAAGAGATTGAATGGTTGCAGCAAGAGAATATAAAGTTGCAGCAAAGAATTGAAGGGTTGCAGCGAGAAATTGAAGGGTTAAGAAAGCAGGGAAAGGAGAGAACTGGTGCCACCCTGTCTCACTTAGGTGATAAATGTGGGGAACTTGCTAATTGTGAGGATTCCTCAGGTTCTGGTAGTCAGGATACTGAGGTCTTGGATGACTTTAACACACTAAAGAAATGTAAGCCCGTAAACTCTGAGCAATCAGATAGGAAAAGTGTGAGTTTTCATTTCGGGACAGAAAAGCAGCGCCCGATTTTGGAATCAAAGCCACAGCCGCAAGAGCAGCAAGCCCCCGCACAGCTGCAGCCCCCCCTCTCCAGGGAGCAGGAGGAGGGACTAAGGGCAGATTTTAGGATATTACACGAGGCAGTTAAGGACTTCATGACACATAACACTCAAAGAATTAGCAATTTGGAGATAAATGTCCATAAAGTTTCCACGATTGTGGACAATAGGTTTAGTGATTTGGAGATGGATATTCACCATAGCATTCGAAGGATTGGTGAATTGGAGAAATATGTCCACCGACTTCCCATAAATAGGGACAAAGTCCCAACTAATTTACCTTCTCGCTATACCGGTTCTGAGGATGAGGAGGAGGAGAGAATAGAGCATAAACAACTGCGCCCGGTTATGAGAACGACTTTTGCTCTTGATGAAGATACTGGTAGGAAGAAAGAGAAGGTAGTCAAGGAAGTAGCTTACACACCATTAGAATTGGCACAAATTAGAAAACAATACAGCAGGCGCCCATCTGAGACAGAAGCTGAATATGTAATGAGAGTGTCCCTCACAGGAGGAGACGAGATCAGATTAAGTGAACAAGAAGCTAGAGGGTACTGGGGATCTGGAATTATTCTAACGACTGGAGAAGGGGGACACCCCTGGTCCCTAACCCAGCGAGCAGCTTTCTTTGTTCGCTCGACTGATCCCCTTAGCAGAGGAGAGACGAGGACCCTGCGGGGGGGCTATTCTAACATTTTGGACAATGTCCAAAAGGCTGCTGCAATTCAAATGATTTATGACCATGATTTAGTACCAGATCAAGAAAGTCCTATGAATCTTCGAGTGAAACCAGACAGAATGAAGGCCTTAATCAGGGGGCTCCCTCTGTTACTTAAAGAGGCAGCCGTGAAAATCAAACTTAGAATCGAAAAAGGAGATATGCGAGGATTTACATGGTCTGATTTGGCCAAAGAATTGATAAAATACGGCAAGGAATATGAGGATACATCTGATTCTGAAGATGTTCCCAAGCCTTCTGCAGCCAGACAAAAGATTCGACCCTCCTATGCTGATGTGGCTGCCAGGTCACCCCGGGATCCTCCTAAGCAGCGGGAGAAATCACGGGGTGACTGGACAGTCGTGGATAGATCTAAAAACAACAGAAAACCAAACATCACCCATAAAAGCCAGTACCCTGAAAACAAAAGAGCTTCATCTCGAGGTGATGACAAAGGGCCCTACGCTAAGCTTAAGGAGGAAGCCAGGCGTAAAGGTATCCCATCGAAGCTTTTGTCTCAGGATTATTCTTATCAGCTTCTGAAAGACCTGGTAGAAAGTTGGCCTACACTGCCCAGCTCAAGGTCTAATTCAAGAGACAGATCCAGGGAAAAACCCAACAAGTCTGGAAACTAAATAGCCCTCCTTCTGCCAAGAAAAAGAAATCAAAAAGAAAGAAAAAGAGACGGGGGGGGGGGAGAGGAAAACCAAAATTTTGGCGTAGGAAATGAAAATGATCAACAGGAAAATGACAAACAATCAGGCCCTAAAAAATGACAAGCAACACAAAATCAGTACAAGGTGGATAATTCATGTTGAGTAAATCGGTGTTTCAGTTTTGTATGTATGTTTGTATCTCTGTGTATTTATGTCTAATAATGTTAATCAATATATTGCAAAGCATGACAGCTTAAAGAGCCAGAGACATCCTGGTGACAGTACCAGGCCTGATCAACCTGCTACTGGACTCCAGAGGAGTTACTTTGTGACCGCTGTGGGACTGATCAACCCATGGCCTAAACAAGGTGCTCTGTAATATTGTCTCCTTCTGTACTTGCCTTTGAGTTGCTGTTTGCAATATGTTATCTTGGATGGAAATCAGAACATTATTACAAAACTCACTGAAGTGACAAGAACTTGATTTAAGTTTGGGAATTCCCTAAATAATCTATTTCTCTTTTCTTTTCTTTTTTTTTTCCCAATAGAATTGAAAATTGAGTTTGTGTTATAATAACTGCAATTATTCTATTCCTAGTCTTGTACCCATGTGTAGCCAGCGTTATGTCCTTCCTGAATGAACTGTGCTCGAGCAAGACGACTTTACTCAAGATTCCCAGTGATCGAGTCTGATACTGCAGCTGGGATTCAAGGGTGAATGATAATATAAATGCTCTCTTCTGGTTCAATAATAACCATTGAACAATCTGATGACTGCCAAAAATAACAAGAGTTTGACATGTTGATAAGAATATGGTTTAGACTGGATGATTGGTAAATCTAAGTGTTTTCAATGTGTGTATAACTTATTTGTTAAAACTAGTAATAATTAGTGATCATGGAGCTTTTGAAGATATGTTAGATTGTTAGACATGTGATTGTATATACTTATACTATATGGGAATTATTCCCTTGTTCATACATATGTGTTTCCCAGCCAACACCCACGGAGGGTGCCGCCGGAGGGTAAACATCACCTCACACACACACACACACACACACACACACACACACACATATTCCTTTCCTCATACTCGCACATACAGCGCGACCTCTTAAGGAGGACCGGCGTCGGGTTTCCTTCCCTCCTCCCTTTGGTCCTTAATCCTCTCCCTTAAAAGCACCTTTGCATTGCCTCCCTAAAGGACACTTTCTCACTACATACATATTGATATCCCTGGTAGCCATTCACATTTGCATTGTCCCTAAACATCATCCCTCGGTTTGTGTTAACCCTTAATAAACCGATTAGTTTGTGGAGTAAATCTTGGCTTTAGAGGCAATTTCTGAGCGTGGTGGAGTGGGGGGTGCTTTCTAACTACCACCCTGAAATACGGTCCCACGGTGGCCGTTCCTCCGTGAGAGGCAGCGCCGCGTGTGACCCTCGGGCTCATTCACAAAAACCCCTCCACATCGAGAGGGGGAGTCGCAAAAGTATCCTGACAGCCGGTAGCCCCCTGGTACCGGCTCGCGACAACTATTAAACATCTTAATGAATTACCTGGATGATGGGACAGATAGCACTCCATGCAAGTTTGCAAATATAAGAAAACTGGGAGAAGTGGTTTATAGACCCACTGTGTGTGTTGCCATTTAGAGGGGCCACAACAGGACACAGTAATAGGTTATTGTCATAAATATAATGAAATTCAACAAATGGAAATGCAAAGTCCTGCATTTGAAGAGGAATAACCCCAGGCAGTAGCACAGTCTGACATCCAACCAGCTGGAAAGAAGTTTGTCAGAAAAGGCTGTGGTGGTCCTGGGTAGACAAGCTGGCCAAGAGCCAGCCACATACCCTTGTGGTGAAGGCCAGCAGCACTCCAGATTGCACAGAACAGAGCACTGCCAGCCCAAGGAAAGTGATCCCTCCTCTACTTAGCATGAGGCATCTGAATGCTGTGTCCAGGTCTGGACTCCTCAGTATGAGATGTGGCCATACTGGAGGAAGGGACCACAAACATGTTAAAGGACTGGAACATCTCTAATATGAGGAGAGACTGAAAAAGCTTAGAGAGAAAGGTCAGAGAGATCTTATGTGGCAGGACTGGTCATAAAGCAGAGGGAGTCAGGCTCTTCTCAGTGCTACCCAGTAACAGGACAGGTATGCCACCCACAGAAGCAGGTAAGAAATATTCCAAAATAACCTTTGCCACACCACCACTCAACAAAAATATAGACAGCATCTGTGCCCTGTCCTCCACAGTTACTTTTTTCTACATACCGATTCCTATAGCACTACATTTTTATTGTATTGAAACAAAAAGCCGGACTGGGAAGTTACATGTGTTTTTTGCTGGTTTTATGCCTTTTCCAAATAAACTGTGTGCTGTACTAAAGATAAGGACTTTGAGCACTGCAGGTCTGAGCGTTCAAGTAGTCCTTAGCAGCTGCATTTCCCATTGGCTTAAATGGGATTTGTAGCTACCCTATACTAGCCCATCTCTGCCCATATTTTCATTCTTCTATAACACCATATCTTTTCCAACACCATGAAGAATCAACTACACACTTTACAGTCTTTAAGATGAGGGAAGGCGTTTCATAAAAGTACATTAAGAGATTACTCTTTTTCCTGCCTTTGAAGTCTCTCACTAAATGTGAAGTATACTTTAAATGTTTGCTGTGTTCAAGAATATCAAAGGAATCTAGAAAAAAACCTTGTAAATCTTGCTTTTGATTTACCACTCACTCTTTACAATCACTTAAACATTAGGCTGAATATTGGAGTCAACAGAATACAGCAAGTGGAGATACATCAACTTACACCAGTACTGTAAATACCTAAAGCAGTAATGCCATGTAGTGACCTGATGCCATGTTCTCTTTCTGCATTTTGGAGAATTTTTTATGAGAAAACCCACATTTTCTACAAATACTAAATGAAAAGAGAAGGGACCACAAAAAGAAGGGTTAAAAATGTATCGAAAAAACAAAGGATATCTGTTCTTGCAATTCTACAAGACTATAATAGGGGTTTAATTCTATCACACTTTACTGGTGCTTAGTAATGATTGAACTTGTAAAAGGTAATAGACAGCAATGTGTGACAGCCTTTACTAAAGCTCTTTCTTGGAATGCATTTGCCAGTTCATTAACCAATTACTTCCAAAACAGCAAAAATTATGAAGGCTTAAGCATCTTCAGTATCTGCTAGAAAATCCCACTCAGTTTTTTAAAAGCTGGTTTAAGCTTAAAGCCAGAATTTCATTAAAACCAATAAAAGAAACAGAACTCTATGGAAAGAATTTAACTCAGTTCTTGCTCAGTTTCTCCCAAGTTGCTCAATATTTGGTGTGCATGAAAACTAACACTGTGCACTGTGAAAACAACATCACAAACTGATAAAGAAAAGTGATTCTGCAAGTGCTTCCCGTCTCAGGAGACTTCCACAGTTTGACATTTCCAGGCTATTATATTTCCGCTCTCCAAGCTACCCAAGTTTCAGTGCTATCCATAGTGACACACTTCCATTTTCAGAAGCTGTGCCTTGAAGATGGAGCCATTCTGACAGATACTCTCTCAAGTTCTTAAAGCGGTTTTGAGGCCAAATAATCTTAGTAACTCCCACTGAAAATAGCTGCCACTGCAGCTCCTCAGCACCTAGGTGTTTTATTTCACTTTACCCCTGAGAAATCCTCACAAGAACTACAACAGGCAATCACAAAAACACTTTTCAGATACCTCTAGAAAGGGACTTCAGGATGTCAAGACAGAGATGAGCAGAACATGCTACAATGTAAACAGACCTCCGTTATTAAAAATAAAAAAAATTGGAAAGCCACACTCCAGCTGCCAATTCACTTTCCAAGCAAAAAATTTCCAGAGTAGAGTGCAAAACTCCCCTTTGCACGGGAAGATGCCATCACTCAGCAACATGGCATCACCATCTCCATCAGTGAGAACATACACCCAAGTGTCCAGAACTGTCATAACAGTGCCAGGCAAAAAAATACTCGCAGTATAGCTGCACCTGGCATTTAGTTTGTTATGAATGCTTTGTTAAAAGGACAGGTGTTTTCACCATAGAGGTCTAACAATTCAAAATTACATAATCAAATATGTATGCAGTCTGTTCAGACCTTTTTTTGCAACACCACCCTCACTAACAAATCCCCTTGTCATACAATGGATGAAGCTTTTAAGCACTGCCCAAGCCTATGCTACCATTTCTCATAAATACTAATAAAATATCTGATCTTTCAAACTAGCAAACAGCCAGTGACAAAAAATTTATTTCATGTAATTTGGGCCAAAAGAACTGCCCCAAAACTCAAAGATAGGAGTACTGGGTAGCAGAACCCTGTAGGAATATAGACAACACTGGTGAATCTCATACTGAATTAATCTTTTCCTGAAATTATATGTACTGCAAAATTCAGAAAAAGCTTCTTGATAAAAATTACTGCCAAGAATCTTGATTTAGTCCTTTGGCCTTTCCATTGCCATGAACCGCCCGAGAGTCAAAAAACAACTTCCACCTTGTAGGACAGCATGGAATGCAACACAAGCACTGTGTAAGAGCAAAGCAGAATAGCTACAGGAAACCTCTTCCAAGGACAAGAGAATCAGACATTCCTCACAGTTTATTTCATGGCCTTTGATGACCTGTGCAGCACAGTTCCTGCATACACATACTTTCTCTCATATTCTGATGAACCACATTAGCAGCACACTTCTTACCACTTCCTTTCTTTCCCACAGGTTACCTTACTTGTCACCTCCTTGACTTGTAACAGGTGCTAGTTGTGTCCTATTCTCCATTTCTCTTAAAACACATTTTCTACAGCAGCTACAGCATACACACCACCAGTCCTGTTTTGATTGAAAACGTCCATCTTCCACATCTCTAATTAGGCTCTTTGGCTAGAATCTTATCTTTCAGACTAAAAGTCTCTTGAGACAAGGCCTGTTTCTACCTGTATTTGTTATTGCTTGATTATTAAAAAATATAAAATACTGTGTAAATGAACTCTTTAAGCAACTAAAGATGTCCAGACATGAGCACAAGTGAAATGATTGTACCCCTGGCTCCTGAAGTACTTTATGTTAACTGTAAAATTGCTTCTTGCAGGTTTCCCTAATTGGGTAAATGCAAAGTACTAAAATTCATGCATCTGGAAGAGACAGTCAAACTGCCAGAAAGTACACAAATGAGTGACTGTGGATTAGATCCACCCCTTGGGACGACTCTGTCTACATGTAAATGTATCAGAAACCATTATCAGTGCCACAGAGAAACACCATTACATGTGATAGATTATTTATTATTGTTAAACTGCCCAGAAAAGGGACAGAAAGATACTAAAACTCTCTACAATTGTGCTTTGTGCCAATTAAACACAGAGTACTCTAGCTCTAAGTCCACACACAAGGCATCAGACACTGCTGAAAAGCTTCATGGAGTTTAGGTAGGTAACACCAGGTAGGATGGTCTGGAAGGTACTCTCATATGAAAAAGCTACTTCCAAATGGCGTCACACTTAAGTTAGCCCAACAGAAGCTGTTAAGCATTGCAGATGGTAAGATGGAGCTTTCGTGCAACATTCTGCCACCACTACCATTAGAGTAATTTCTGCCCAAGTTTTTACAAATGACACAACACAGAGGACTGAATCAGAACCATGAATGAAATTCAGGCTTGTTAAAGGATCCCATGGCCGAAATCAAACTGGAGCACTGATAGCCCTTTAAGTCCCATCTTATCCCATTTTCTCTCAATCTCTGCTTTAAAAAAAAAATAATTTAAAAAATGCAGTTTCATGGCTAGTGTCACAAGCCGGTACTGGGGGGCTACCGGCTGTCAGGATACTTTTGCGACTCCCCCTCTCAATGTGGAGGGGTTTGTGAATGAGCCCGAGGGTCACACGCGGCGCTGCCTCTCACGGAGCAACGGCCACCGTGGGACCGTATTTCCGGGTGGTAGCTAGAGAGCACCCCCACCCTCTGTGTTTAATTGGCACAAAGCACAATTGTAGAGAGTTTTAGTATCTTTCTGTCCCTTTTCTGGGCAGTTTAACAATAATAAATAATCTATCACATGTAATGGTGTTTCTCTGTGGCACTGATAATGGTTTCTGATACATTTACATGTAGACAGAGTCGTCCCAAGGGGTGGATCTAATCCACAGTCACTCATTTGTGTACTTTCTGGCAGTTTGACTGTCTCTTCCAGATGCATGAATTTTAGTACTTTGCATTTACCCAATTAGGGAAACCTGCAAGAAGCAATTTTACAGTTAACATAAAGTACTTCAGGAGCCAGGGGTACAATCATTTCACTTGTGCTCATGTCTGGACATCTTTAGTTGCTTAAAGAGTTCATTTACACAGTATTTTATATTTTTTAATAATCAAGCAATAACAAATACAGGTAGAAACAGGCCTTGTCTCAAGAGACTTTTAGTCTGAAAGATAAGATTCTAGCCAAAGAGCCTAATTAGAGATGTGGAAGATGGACGTTTTCAATCAAAACAGGACTGGTGGTGTGTATGCTGTAGCTGCTGTAGAAAATGTGTTTTAAGAGAAATGGAGAATAGGACACAACTAGCACCTGTTACAAGTCAAGGAGGTGACAAGTAAGGTAACCTGTGGGAAAGAAAGGAAGTGGTAAGAAGTGTGCTGCTAATGTGGTTCATCAGAATATGAGAGAAAGTATGTGTATGCAGGAACTGTGCTGCACAGGTCATCAAAGGCCATGAAATAAACTGTGAGGAATGTCTGATTCTCTTGTCCTTGGAAGAGGTTTCCTGTAGCTATTCTGCTTTGCTCTTACACAGTGCTTGTGTTGCATTCCATGCTGTCCTACAAGGTGGAAGTTGTTTTTTGACTCTCGGGCGGTTCATGGCAATGGAAAGGCCAAAGGACTAAATCAAGATTCTTGGCAGTAATTTTTATCAAGAAGCTTTTTCTGAATTTTGCAGTACATATAATTTCAGGAAAAGATTAATTCAGTATGAGATTCACCAGTGTTGTCTATATTCCTACAGGGTTCTGCTACCCAGTACTCCTATCTTTGAGTTTTGGGGCAGTTCTTTTGGCCCAAATTACATGAAATAAATTTTTTGTCACTGGCTGTTTGCTAGTTTGAAAGATCAGATATTTTATTAGTATTTATGAGAAATGGTAGCATAGGCTTGGGCAGTGCTTAAAAGCTTCATCCATTGTATGACAAGGGGATTTGTTAGTGAGGGTGGTGTTGCAAAAAAAGGTCTGAACAGACTGCATACATATTTGATTATGTAATTTTGAATTGTTAGACCTCTATGGTGAAAACACCTGTCCTTTTAACAAAGCATTCATAACAAACTAAATGCCAGGTGCAGCTATACTGCGAGTATTTTTTTGCCTGGCACTGTTATGACAGTTCTGGACACTTGGGTGTATGTTCTCACTGATGGAGATGGTGATGCCATGTTGCTGAGTGATGGCATCTTCCCGTGCAAAGGGGAGTTTTGCACTCTACTCTGGAAATTTTTTGCTTGGAAAGTGAATTGGCAGCTGGAGTGTGGCTTTCCAATTTTTTTTATTTTTAATAACGGAGGTCTGTTTACATTGTAGCATGTTCTGCTCATCTCTGTCTTGACATCCTGAAGTCCCTTTCTAGAGGTATCTGAAAAGTGTTTTTGTGATTGCCTGTTGTAGTTCTTGTGAGGATTTCTCAGGGGTAAAGTGAAATAAAACACCTAGGTGCTGAGGAGCTGCAGTGGCAGCTATTTTCAGTGGGAGTTACTAAGATTATTTGGCCTCAAAACCGCTTTAAGAACTTGAGAGAGTATCTGTCAGAATGGCTCCATCTTCAAGGCACAGCTTCTGAAAATGGAAGTGTGTCACTATGGATAGCACTGAAACTTGGGTAGCTTGGAGAGCGGAAATATAATAGCCTGGAAATGTCAAACTGTGGAAGTCTCCTGAGACGGGAAGCACTTGCAGAATCACTTTTCTTTATCAGTTTGTGATGTTGTTTTCACAGTGCACAGTGTTAGTTTTCATGCACACCAAATATTGAGCAACTTGGGAGAAACTGAGCAAGAACTGAGTTAAATTCTTTCCATAGAGTTCTGTTTCTTTTATTGGTTTTAATGAAATTCTGGCTTTAAGCTTAAACCAGCTTTTAAAAAACTGAGTGGGATTTTCTAGCAGATACTGAAGATGCTTAAGCCTTCATAATTTTTGCTGTTTTGGAAGTAATTGGTTAATGAACTGGCAAATGCATTCCAAGAAAGAGCTTTAGTAAAGGCTGTCACACATTGCTGTCTATTACCTTTTACAAGTTCAATCATTACTAAGCACCAGTAAAGTGTGATAGAATTAAACCCCTATTATAGTCTTGTAGAATTGCAAGAACAGATATCCTTTGTTTTTTCGATACATTTTTAACCCTTCTTTTTGTGGTCCCTTCTCTTTTCATTTAGTATTTGTAGAAAATGTGGGTTTTCTCATAAAAAATTCTCCAAAATGCAGAAAGAGAACATGGCATCAGGTCACTACATGGCATTACTGCTTTAGGTATTTACAGTACTGGTGTAAGTTGATGTATCTCCACTTGCTGTATTCTGTTGACTCCAATATTCAGCCTAATGTTTAAGTGATTGTAAAGAGTGAGTGGTAAATCAAAAGCAAGATTTACAAGGTTTTTTTCTAGATTCCTTTGATATTCTTGAACACAGCAAACATTTAAAGTATACTTCACATTTAGTGAGAGACTTCAAAGGCAGGAAAAAGAGTAATCTCTTAATGTACTTTTATGAAACGCCTTCCCTCATCTTAAAGACTGTAAAGTGTGTAGTTGATTCTTCATGGTGTTGGAAAAGATATGGTGTTATAGAAGAATGAAAATATGGGCAGAGATGGGCTAGTATAGGGTAGCTACAAATCCCATTTAAGCCAATGGGAAATGCAGCTGCTAAGGACTACTTGAACGCTCAGACCTGCAGTGCTCAAAGTCCTTATCTTTAGTACAGCACACAGTTTATTTGGAAAAGGCATAAAACCAGCAAAAAACACATGTAACTTCCCAGTCCGGCTTTTTGTTTCAATACAATAAAAATGTAGTGCTATAGGAATCGGTATGTAGAAAAAAGTAACTGTGGAGGACAGGGCACAGATGCTGTCTATATTTTTGTTGAGTGGTGGTGTGGCAAAGGTTATTTTGGAATATTTCTTACCTGCTTCTGTGGGTGGCATACCTGTCCTGTTACTGGGTAGCACTGAGAAGAGCCTGACTCCCTCTGCTTTATGACCAGTCCTGCCACATAAGATCTCTCTGACCTTTCTCTCTAAGCTTTTTCAGTCTCTCCTCATATTAGAGATGTTTCAGTCCTTTAACATGTTTGTGGTCCCTTCCTCCAGTATGGCCACATCTCATACTGAGGAGTCCAGACCTGGACACAGCATTCAGATGCCTCATGCTAAGTAGAGGAGGGATCACTTTCCTTGGGCTGGCAGTGCTCTGTTCTGTGCAATCTGGAGTGCTGCTGGCCTTCACCACAAGGGTATGTGGCTGGCTCTTGGCCAGCTTGTCTACCCAGGACCACCACAGCCTTTTCTGACAAACTTCTTTCCAGCTGGTTGGATGTCAGACTGTGCTACTGCCTGGGGTTATTCCTCTTCAAATGCAGGACTTTGCATTTCCATTTGTTGAATTTCATTATATTTATGACAATAACCTATTACTGTGTCCTGTTGTGGCCCCTCTAAATGGCAACACACACAGTGGGTCTATAAACCACTTCTCCCAGTTTTCTTATATTTGCAAACTTGCATGGAGTGCTATCTGTCCCATCATCCAGGTAATTCATTAAGATGTTTAATAGTTGTCGCGAGCCGGTACCAGGGGGCTACCGGCTGTCAGGATACTTTTGCGACTCCCCCTCTCGATGTGGAGGGGTTTTTGTGAATGAGCCCGAGGGTCACACGCGGCGCTGCCTCTCACGGAGGAACGGCCGCCGCGGGACCGTATTTCAGGGTGGTAGTTAGAAAGCACCCCCCACTCCACCACGCTCAGAAATTGCCTCTAAAGCCAAGATTTACTCCACAAACTAATCGGTTTATTAAGGGTTAACACAAACCGAGGGATGATGTTTAGGGACAATGCAAATGTGAATGGCTACCAGGGATATCAATATGTATGTAGTGAGAAAGTGTCCTTTAGGGAGGCAATGCAAAGGTGCTTTTAAGGGAGAGGATTAAGGACCAAAGGGAGGAGGGAAGGAAACCCGACGCCGGTCCTCCTTAAGAGGTCGCGCTGTATGTGCGAGTATGAGGAAAGGAATATGTGTGTGTGTGTGTGTGTGTGTGTGTGTGTGTGAGGTGATGTTACCCTCCGGCGGCTTGTCCAGCGTCGGTCGGTGGCCGGAAGGCAGGACGGCAGGTCCGTGGTGTCGGAGGGGCAGCCTCTCGGCAGCGGGTGCAGCGCCCGTTGGTTTCCTCTCCAGCGGCAGCAACACGGGGAGGGGGCTCCGGCCCCGACCCCAGGGCTCGGGACCCCGGCACGCTCGGCGCTGAGGCTCAGGCTGGACCTGGGGCAGGCAGGCAGGCAGGGTCCCAGCACCAGTGTCCACAGCAGGGGGGTGTCCCACGCAGAAAGCATCCGAACGGGCCTCAGGGAGGAGGGAAGGGGCCCACCTGCTGCCCTCGCCACCTTTTATACCCCCTGACCCACCGGTCCAGTCAGTGTCACTGTCCAGAGCCAATGGGCGTCCATGAGCCCCACTTTAAGGCGGTGACTGCCAGGGGCACAGGATGGCTTGTCGTCCATCCTTTCTGTCCTGGACCACAGCTGTTGTTTTGGGTTCAGTTGTCCTTGAGAAGCGAGTCTGTTTTAGTTCGTTAGCTGGGGATAATCAGGAGAGGCCTTCGCTGGCTTAAAAGACATTTTGTTTAGACTTATATGGGGAAGAAAAGAACAGTTTCCCACAGTTGTAACTCCCTGTTATCCAGCCCTGCGTCACACACCTGGTGTCTGGCTTCCGGCTGGACTTTGTGCTACTGATCAGAACACTTTGAGTCCAGCAGCTCAGGCATTAGTCTGCCTCACTGCCCACTCATCTAGCTCACACTTCCATCAGTTTGTCAATGATCGTGTTATTGAGAGACATTGTGAAAAGCCTTACTGAAGTCAAGATAAGCAACGTCTATTGTGCTCCCCTCATTTGCCAAACCTGACTTTTCATTATAGAAGGCTTTTGGGTTTTTTTAAAGCATGATTTCCCCTTCATAAATCCATGCTGTCCACTCCAAGTTACCT
This sequence comes from Apus apus, assembly GCF_020740795.1. Classification (NCBI taxonomy): domain Eukaryota; kingdom Metazoa; phylum Chordata; class Aves; order Apodiformes; family Apodidae; genus Apus; species Apus apus. Next base: position 1,177,838 of record NC_067311.1, on the reverse strand, counting down.
CCTCCAGCCCTTTTGATAGTCAGTGTCTGGAATTATTATCCTGTCAGGATTATTTATTCTGACATCTTCACAGGGATTGAGGCTGACTGGCTTGTAGCTCCCCAGATCCTCCTTCTTGCCTTTCTTGGAGACAGGAGTGACATTTACTTTCTCCCAGCCCTTAGGAACCTCCCTGTTATTGTCAAAACTTCAATGATGAAGAGAATGTCCTCAAAATTACATGGGCCAACTCCCTCAGTGCTTGTGAATTCTCCATGGACCTGTGTATGCTGTTTAAGTGTTTCTAACCTGCTTCTCCTCCACCAAGGATAAGTCTTGCCCCAGACTTTCCCACTGATGACAACGACCTGGAATTGCTGAATACTGGTCATACCAGTAAAGACCAGGGCTGAAACTGATACTGAGAGGTCATGCCCTCACTCTTCAATATCATTAGGTGCTTAGGGAGCATGAACAGATGGTTCTTGAAAATCAAAGCTGTTGATCTTGGAGAAAGATGCAAACAATTGGTGTGAGCCAATAATAATTTCCTGGGGCTTGACCAGCTGTGCTGGCTTTCTTTTCAGATTTTCTGCAGCAGGAGAAACAATTTCTGTGGTAATGCTGGTGAGGAGAGTAAGCTTCACTCAACATTTGTCTCAAAGGCCTCTCCCTGCTGCTTAGCAGGTTTAGATTTGGAAATCAAATAGTGGGGAATGCTAATGGTTAGAAAAATTAACATGCCAGAACATGAAATTAAAATCTTAATCTATGAAAGTTTGAAGACAGATTAACAGGAAAACACACCTGTTTGATTTTAAAAACAAAAATGCTTTTGTTAAGTTGCCTAAAAAGCAACCTATTTTCATGGATCATTTTCATCAGTACCTTCTGATGGACAACAGCTGTCAAAAAATGACTTTTTCCATTAAAACTTGGGTCAGTGATGGCAGAGATAGTTGCTGATGGCAGAGAGAGTTGCTCTTGGCATGTTTTTGAAGGATACGTATTGGCATAGATGTTGGGTTTCTGAAATCAGCTGGGAACTCATGACTCGGAACCATTTTCAGTTTCCTCCCTAGAGTCTTTGCTTTTCAGGCTATTGTGAAACTTATGTTTGAGTGGACCAGGAGATCTATATTTTCTGTTCTCTAAGGAAAAGAATGACTCTACTGCATATGAGTACTGTATTATTTTTTTCAGCCTTGTAAAGCATTCTGCAAATTGTGCATCTGACTTTTTGTTGATTCGTCTGCCAGAGTAATGTGCAGACCTGCATTTTGTATCCCTAGCATTGTTGGGCGCTCAGCAGAACTATGGCAGCCCTGCCTTCTGAGTAATCTTACTGTGAGCGTATTCATCTAAATGTTTGATATAGGGTCTCTCAATAATTTTTCATGTGAGTCAACCTCAGCTGGTCAAGAGCTAGTTATGGTTGGATTAAATGGGCTAGAGGCTTGCAAATTGCTGTCATCTTTCTGCTGGATATTCTAAGTGTCAAAACTAATACTACAGTGCACTTAAGATTGTCTATCTGTATTCTTTATCTTTGCCATTAGTTTGGATACGTTGTGAAGAATTTGCTGCTTCTCATTGAAATATGGGAAGAAATGACTTGGGTATGTGAATTCTGTATATCCCCTTGGAATTATCATGTATTGGTTTCTCATGTCCCAGGATATGTCACTCTGTGGGGAACGTTACCCAGCTGCACATGTTAAGTGCAAAGAACAGGTGAGTCAAGACTAACGGGCAGGAGAAAGTGAGGGGAGTGGCATCCATTTATACTCTTGCAGTTCTGGCTTGGTTAAACTTGGTTAAATTTTGCCTAATAAGTATCACTTTCTGCCTTTCCTGACTTTATTTGTATTTTGTTTCTCTTATTTCATGCAAATAGATGTTCCTCTGACAGTCACTATACGGACTACTGCAGGCAAGGGTCAGTGAAAGGGGATTTGTGAAAAGGATCCTCACTCCCTGCGAGATCACAAACCTGCTTGTTTTTAAGTAATGTTACTGCAGAAGTAATATTGTATTGCCTTAATGTGAGGTAAAAATCCTAGATAATAGAAGCAAGCAATAATTGATTGTATTTGTGGTTGTTTAGTATACTGAACTTCTCACCAGATGTGCAGCAAGCCGATTTTAGTCACAGCTATTTCTACAGTTGGATAAATGTGGAGATACTGTGGTAAATACTTTGAAGTGAATAGTTTGCCATAGCTCACAGTGAGAAACCGGGCATTGCAAAGCATTGCACGTCAAGCAGTTTTGTGGGTTTGTAGATCTGGCTGGCTGGTGGCCTGCAAGTCCTCTGTTAGTCCTGGCCATTGCTCTATGATGTGCTTTTGTTCGACAGTCTTACAAGAGCGTTTCTTTTGGATGAAAAATCAAAGCAGGTAGAGCTGTTGCTTAAATATGTTTGCATTTGTTGCATATTGCCTTTCAGTTTAGGATAATGTTTCATTCTGTTCCTGGAATTAATTTTCCTGGCAACAAACTTCAGTTAAAAACACCCATGTATATTCACATTTCTTTTTTTGTGTTTTTGTTTTGTTTTTGTGTGTGTGACAGAGACATCAAAAGTGAGGAAAGGACTGAAACTGATACTGCATGATGCAGAAAGAATTCTTGTTTTCAGTGAAAAGCCTATGTAAAGATTGTTAGAAAATGTGGTGTTCAGCAGCTCTTGCAGATGTTTTGTGGTAGCTTTAATGGAAAATAATCTATGTTAGCCAGAGAAACAGAAATGTTTTTTACTGTGTAGCCATTAATTAATCTTCACCATGTCAGAGTTTGAAAACATTATGAATTTTCAGTTTTCAGTGCATTCAAATATTGCAGAATAACTTCATGTCCTGGTTTCAGTCAGGATTAAGCCAATTTTCCTTTTACTGATTTTTTGTTTTTGTTTTTCCTTCAGCAAGCTTTCTGTTAACTAGTCACAGTGTGTTCTAACTAAGGCTGATAAGAATGGACTGTTTTTGTAACTGCTGGGTCTTCAAGGTCACGTCTTTACTCTGCCGGCTCAGACACTACAGGGAGATCTATGACCCCCCCCCGTAGGAGGCTGAATTAGACAGACAGCAAAATTGGCCAGAGATATTCCATTCCATATATCTACGTAAGCTCAGAGGAAGGTCAGAGATCACAGAAGACAACTTCCTTCCTTTTTCTTCTTCCCTTCTCTTCCATCTATGGCCGGCGTCCGGGGAGGACTCTGTCCATCCAGCACCGTCGACCCTTAGGCTTGAGCTCTCCTGACCCTCGTAACTCTCTGCTTTCTTCAGCAGCAGCTCCGGGATTTCTCGGGGCTGTTCCAGCTCAGGGGAGTGCTGTGGGAGTTGCTGGGGGTGGGGGGAGGCGAGAGGCTATTGCTCATACCTGAACATATTTGTATATAATTGTTTATATATTTTCTTATATCATTAGTGTTTAATTAAAGCTGTGTAGTTTAGTTTTCAATCCAGCCAAGTCTCTCACTTTTTCTCTCTCTCCTTCCCTACCTGGGTGGGAGGGGATCGAGAACATTGTTGTTGGACTTGAGTCAAACGGTGACAATTTCTAACATTCGGTTGGGTTGAGATTTGCACATGCATTCCCAGTAAACACCACTGGTGGGGCTTTCAAGTCTGTCTAATGAGCAGCTCTGCACAAGTCAAAAGACAGGAATGAAGGATTTCAAAATTCACTAATATTTTTATTGTAAATCTTATTAAGCACACTACTACATTAAAAGGCTGCACACAGATGTGCTTTCTATCTGTTATATTTGAGTTTTAAAGGGACTGAGTACCTCTGGGTAGCAAGTTATCATGAGTTCATGTACCTGCAAGTAAATGATTCTCCCACACTTATTCCTTCCCACTTAAGCCCTGAGTGTCCTTTTGCCTCTAAGGGCTTTCCATAATTCTCTCCAATCCATCAATACCCCTCTACACTGTCTGTCCTTTTGTCTAAGGCCAAACGGTGTCTTCATTGTCTTCCTGTGTGTTTTCTCCCCATCCTCTGTCTAAGCACATTTGCACCTTCTATTTTCAGGTGTTTCTCCTGCTGCTTCCAGCCCCCAGCATTTTTCTCACACCTCTTTATACATCTGAGAGCATCTGCTCTCAGCTTGCAGCTTTTTTCCCCTCCACGTACCTGTCTCCCGTTGAGACTTTTTCTGATGGGAAACCTGCAGGAAGTGTATTTTCAATGTGAATTAACAAGGTGTACCTTCCAAGATCTTACCTGACTGTCAGAAGGGCTGGAGGAGGTCCTTATTGGGCTCAATTCATTTACATGCTCATAGCCCTGTTTCCTCAAAATGGAAAAATCCTGGAGAAATGCTCCTTCACTATTCGTAGCATTTCCAGAAACTGCTTTAAAAATACTGGTTTGCTTTGTCAATTACAGTATTTAACAACACTGTGTTTATAGCATTGTGTTAGCCAAAAGGTATTCTTTTACACTCGGGGGTCAACATAGGGAGTTGATCAGGAATTCATGTAAAAGGCTCTAAGACATCAGTGATTATGTAAGATTTCCTGAATTTAAACTTTCAGAATAATTCGTGTTGTTCTGCATAAAAATGACCCCATAGGAAGTAATTGTATAGATTAGGCAAAAGGAAAATGGAGCAATTAAAATTCCTGTCAGCAAGGTATGCCAGCAATTTGGAAAGTTTGACAGATACACATAGAAATAAGAAAGGACACAAAACTGTATGACCATTTTAACATGATCTCGTGCATTTCAGAAAGCCCATCATTCTGACTGTCAAGAAAAAATGAAAGGGCAGTGAGAGGTGACTTCACCTGGTTAGGCACAATCAGCTGACCTGCCAATTTTAAGTAAAAACCATTAATATTTTTTGGTAAAGGCAGCAGTCGTGGGAGAATTGGGTGTGTTGGTTGCCAGGACACGACCGCACTGCTCAATGAAATATAGTCTAGAACTCCTTTACCATGCAGGATAGGCATAGCAGGTGGATAACTAATTTCTGAGATTTCTCTTGCCTCACACAGGCATGGTTTGTACCACATCCAAGGACCTCATCCATTCTGTCTGATGCAGAGTGACAGAACAGAACTCGGGGCAGAGGATACTCACTCTGATCTCCTGAGGAATTTGAGCCCTGGATGGTGGCCTTGTGCACAACAAGGGACATCCATGGATGTGGTGTTTTACTGCTTCTTGGGAGATTCTTTTCACCACGTGTTACCTTCTATATTGGGTTGTCTGTCGTGCTGCCAGTGGCCATGGATAATCACAGGTCATCAATAGCGATGGCTTTCTCACAGGTGGTGCTGCTGCACCTGTGTTTTCAACTTTCCCTGCAGTGGGATGTTTGATAACTATTCTGGCCAAAAATGAATGCAGTGCTAGGTAATGCCATGGCTTTGCAAAATAAATTTCAAGCCTAGAAGGATATGTGATTACCTGATGTGACATATTTTGTAATGTATTGACTTTTGTGTGGTACTTGCATTAAAAGTAATGATTTGTAATTGAAGAACTCTTTAATTGGCCATTGCTGCCAAACACAAGGTATGAGGACTGAAAGCTTTTGCTGAGCCTCACCTTCTCCTAGCACCACTTTCAAATCCCCACCAACACTGGGGCTCCATCCTTACCTTCACGCCTTAAAGGTCAAACATTCATACACCTGAACTGTAAGACTAACCAAGAAACCTTTCTTTTTCCTGCGGTCTCTTCTCCAGGCAAAAGTAATTAGACACACACACACACACACGCACCTCGTTGACCCTATACAGGAAAGGCGTCGGGCTCTCTCTCTCTGTGGGCATCAGCTACGGGCCCCAGGCGGCCTTGATCTCGACAAACTACAGCTGTGCCCTTGGCAGTTAGAGAAAAACATGTTTGTGGGAAAAGAAGGTATGAGAGAGATACGGATGTGTGTTGACATTCTTGTAAGAAAATGTAAGAAACTTGTAACCTATCACAAAGTAAGATAGAACGCGTGAACAGAAGCTGTTAACCAATGGGAAGGAAGCGTAAGGTGTGTGGACAGGAGAAAAAGGTATAAGAATGCGATGTAACCAATTAATAAAAGCTGATACTTGTGACCATCTTGGTGTCCCGGTCCCTTGCTCCGCCGCATCTCTCTACCCCCAACTATAATAGTCTTTCTTTCTCTTTACCGACTGGGTACATTTGCATATCCAGTTCCCCCCCCCCCCAGTCTTTGAAAACTGTTACAGTAAAGTGGCATTTTTAAACATATAATCTGTGTGTTTGTGTGCATCTGAGAGGAGCTTATCAATTGGTTATATATCCAGTGGAAGCAAGCTGGTTCCCAGTCAGGAATGGACCCACCAAAATAATTAAAAGGCAGTAACTGAGTTCTAAACTTGCTGCCCTTTGTTTCTAAGAAGGGATAAAATAGTAGCTTTTATGCTAGCTAAATATCATACCAAAAGAAATAGTTTTTCTTAAATTCCATGTGCATTTTCGTATTTGCTTGATGAGATACATGCAAATAATTTCTGAAGTTGTTCATTGTGCCTCATAAAACGTCTTTTAATAGTGGATTAATGTTTAAAAAGAGTTCTCAAGTAGATTTATAGAAATGTTAATGATAAAGAGCATAGTAGCAGTGACCATCAACTGTTATGTGTGCTTTTAGCATTAGAGCATTGTTGCAGGCACGAGTGGAAGGCCTTAAGGTTGCTTAAATAATTGCCAAAATGAATCTGTCTCTAAAAGGGCTGATTGTGTTCTTATTTTGGAACTTTGGAAATGCCTGTCAGTGGTGAAAAACGACTGATCATCCATTTTTCCATTTCCACAAACAGAAAACTGTTAATATTTTCAGAATTTCTGACAGCTTCCTCATGGCTGGAATTCTTTTGTACAGGGAATAGTTCAACAGGAAACTTATTTTTTTTCCTAATGTATAACTTCATTTTGCTTTTTTTATGGCTCAAGAACTTCTGTCCTGACAAAGCAAGGTGATTGTCTCTTTTAACAGTTACCCAAAATTTGCCTGGTATTCTCTAAGCTAGATGGACTCCTAGAGCAGCTTATGATCTTTCCATGCTATTTATATAATTTTTAGACTGTATTACCATGTTGCTAGCCAGACTCCCCCATAGCACTTCAGGTTGCAAATTTAATAGAAAAGTAGAAGTAGTGGACAACTTGCCTTTCCTTTTGCATGGGGAGGGAGAAATTTAATGTAAGAGTGAAGGAATTGTTTGTTAATAGGTGTTATTGGTTTTTTCCCCTTTTCTTGGCTTGTATTATGTGGAGTGCGTTAGAAATTACATAGGTCATAGCAAGCAGATGTTGGAGACCTTCTGGCAAGGTTTTATCAGCACTTGTCTTATGCTTTCTGGAAGCTGGAGCAGTTGGTGAACACATGCTTTTGGAATTGTTTTGCAGAAGCCTTTGTTTTTACTACAGCACCAGGCTCAGATCCTATGAAAAAACAGGACCTTATTTTCATCTCAAGTTCTCCTGTTGTAGACCAGTTTAAATGTGCTGAATGCACATTGAGTCCAATACCCTTCTCCTCACAGGACTACCTAAAACTAAACCATTTAACTAAAAGCATTGTCCAGACATTCCTTGAAGAGAATAATCTTTTTCTAATGTCTAATCTGAACTTTCCCTGGTGCAGCTTCATTCCATTTCCCTGTGTTCTATTCCTGGTCACCAAAGAGAGACAATCAGTACCTCCCCTTCTGTTATCCCACCTGTGAGGAAGTTGTAGACCTCCATGAGGTTACCCCTCAGCTTCTCTTCTCCAAGCTGAACAAACCACATGACTGGTGCCGAAACCCGGGAGTCGAGGGATCTCGGCCCGAATCGGGAAATCGCCTGGAATCTGGTGAACGGCGGCCGGAGCAGTAAAACCAGCCCGGCGGACGCCCCGGACCAACAAGGAGGAGGACGCTCCAGGACCAACGAGGATTGAGGCACTCGTGAAGGTCGAAATGGAAACCCTTGTGAAGGTCGTATTACAAATACATAAGCAATGGGGGATTGATTGTAAGCCCAAAGATTTTACTCTTGCTGTTGCAAGACTTTTGCGCATCGGGGTCATTGACCAGCCGGTGGATATTCTCCACCCTGAGGTGTGGGACAAATGTACTAAAGCTTTAGCCAAGGAGACGATGTCTTCGGGTAGTGGAAAAAACCTGAAATCGTGGGGGAGGGTCATGCAGGCCCTGGAGAAAGCCCTACAAGAACAGGAGACCTGGAGGGAGGCAAAGAATTGTTTAAAGGTCACCCCGAAACTGGGAGTCGGGGCGGCCACACAGACCTTGCACCCCCCGGGCGGTGACGATTCCGCCGAGCCCGGGGATCCGGGGGGAGGCGGGACAAAAACATTGGAATCTCCGCCCGCTTTGACCCCCCCGCGCAGCCCCAGCCCCGATCGGCAGGGGGGCGGCGCGGCCCCACGGTCCCCGGAGCCACCACGGTCCCCGGACCCCCCACGGTCCCCGGAGCCCGACCCGCTCACGGAGAGGCTTAGACGAGCCGTATTCTTTTGGCGCGGGCTGGCCGAGAAGGCCAGGGGCGCCGCAGAGATACCGGGGTCTGAGGAGCTCTGGGCGGAACCGCCGCCATGTGCGCCCCAAGATGGCGCCGAGCGCAAAAGGAGGGAGCGGGGCGAAGGCGCACGTGGCGGGGGCGGGGAGGAGGCGCCGGCATCGATGGGCGTGCACGAGCGGCAGGGGGAGGGGGGCGTGAGCAAAGGGCGGAGAGCCAATCAGAGCCACCTGCCTTATAGGGCAAACAGCCCGCCCCCCAGAGGGCGGGGTGAGCCAGGAGGGAGGGAACCACCCACTCGCAAAGGAGGTGGGCGGGGCCGGAGTCCGACCTCCCGTGACGGAAGGGGGCGGGGCCGGAGCCCGACAAAAGGGCACTGGCAACCGGAAGCGGCCAGTCAGTCGAGCTCTGACTTCGGGTCAGACACGGACTGGAGCGAGGAGTTCGCGACAGATTCAACTTCAGAGGAAGAGGAAATGGGAATAAATACAGTCAAAAGCAAATATATTCCCATCCATAATAAAAATAAAAATAAAATCCGAAATAAAAAGGGACCATGCGGGAAAAACATCCCTTTCACCGACTGGAAAGGAATAAAAATTGCATGTGCTGATTTGGTCCCACCAACCACACTAGCATTCCCGGTCCGGCTAACGGAGGGGGGACAAAGGGTCTTTTCACCAATAAACCTTAAGGACATACATACAATTATTAAGGCAATTGCAGACAAAGGACTCAATTCTGCTATGGTCACCAGCCTCATAGATGGCCTTTTTGGGGGAGATGATCTGCTCCCATTTGATATAAATCAAGCCTGTAGAATAATCTTTGACGGAGCAGGGATGTTTGTGTTTAAACAAGAATGGGAGGACCACTGTACAAGGCAACTAGCCCAGGTGACCGGGGCAGACCACCCACTCTACAGCTCCACACTGCAGCGGCTGATGGGTAAAGACCCAACAATGATCACCCCCCAGGCGCAGGCCCAGGGCCTGCGGGTCCATGAAATCATGGCCCCCCTGCATGATCTTCTAAAAGGAAAGAACCCATGGGAACAAAAAACTCTGACAACAGAAGCAATGAACTCCCTCGATTTCATCGAGCAACGGGTATCATCAAGCACGCTTGTCAGGTGGAACCCAGGTGTTCCACTCGACCTGTACGTACATTTCACAAAGGGAGGGGGAGTAGGGACACTGGCCCAGGGGCCACCTGAAAAAGCCCAGCCAATACAATGGATAGTCCTAGGAAAGCCATCACGTGCATTCTCTCCAGGAGTCGAGTGCCTTGGCAATCTCATCATGAAAGGCAGAAAGCTCGCCCTAAGACACCTAGGCATCGAACCTGCCAGGATATTCCTACCCTTCCGCAAACAGCTCCCAATACAGTCAGTGACCATGTCAGAGTATTTAGCTATAGCCCTTGTCGGATTTGGTGGAGAAGTTCGGTACGCTGCAAAGCCCCCCTGGACTCAAATGCTGGAAATCGTCAACATTGACATCCCACAGAAGATCATGGACCGGCCCCAACAGGGACCAACAGTCTTCACAGATGCATCCTCAACAACCTCAACCGCGGCGGCAGTGTGGCAATCAGGAGAAGAATGGCACTGCATCAAAATGACCGATTGTGCGCTTTCAGTTCAGCAGCTAGAAGCGATGGCCATAGTGCTGGCATGTGGACTGTTTCCAACGGAACACCTTAACATAGTGACCGATTCGATGTTCGTGGCCAAGCTTTGCTTAGCCATGTCAGGACCCGGCGTGTCAACATCAGCAGTAGCCCTAACGCTGGAAGAAGCACTCTCTTCTCGAGAGGGCACCATATCGGTCATCCACGTCAACAGCCATAACCCGGTCAAAGGGTTTTTCCAAACTGGCAATGACAAAGCAGACGCCGCTGCAAAAGGAGTGTGGGCGCTAAGGGATGCCCGGCAGTTACATGAGTCTCTTCACATCGGGGCCAAAGCGCTAGCGAAGAAATGCGGGATTTCTGTCACCGATGCGAAACACGTAGTTGCTACATGTCCTCACTGTCAGAAAGCACCACTGTGGTCCAGTGGAGTCAACCCCAGAGGTCTCAAGGCCTCTGAAGTGTGGCAGACAGACTTTACACTCTGTCAGCTGCTGAAACCTCGAGCGTGGCTAGCAGTAACTGTGGACACCTATAGCGGAATGATCGTAGCCACACAACACCCCAAAACCGACTCCAAAGCGACCATCCAGCATTGGCTAACGGTCATGGCATGGCTTGGTATCCCTAGTCAGATCAAAACAGACAATGGCCCAAATTTTGTTTCCAAATCAGTCCAGGCATTTGCTCTGAAATGGGGTATCACCCTAATACATGGCATTCCATACAATAGCACAGGACAAGCCATAGTCGAAAGAGCAAATCAAACCCTGAAAACTAAATTAGAGGTGCTGGCAAAGACAGAGGGTTTTGTCAATGTCATCCCCTCAGGAGACCAAGCACGCCTGCTAGCGACTGCTCTTTTAGCACTGAATCAATTTCCTAGGGGGGAAGAGAAGAATAGCCCTACACAAAAACATTGGGCCGCTCGAGCGCTAGAAGAAGGCCCGTTGGTTATAATTAGAAATGAGCTAGGGGAATGGGAACAGGGGTGGAGGCTAGTCCTTACAGGGCGAGGGTATGCTGCAGTCAAAAAAGATGGGAAAGTCAAGTGGTGTCCGCTTAAGTCTATTAAGCCTGACCTCCAGAATGAAACTAATGAAAACTGTAAGTTTTTATCCACAGAACCGGATCACCAGACGTCCTCGTAACCTGCACGCCCCGGCAACAAGAGAGGACGGCAAGTCAACAAGCATGCTGTCTACATCCGAGAGTCCCATGCTGGCGGACTCCAAACAACAACGATATAGCCCCCGTGGGAGGAGGCTACAATGTTCAACCATTCACCATGGCTGAACACCTTGATATCTACCTTGATGGGACCGATCACAATGATCATGATAGCATTAATCTTTGGACCCTGCATACTGAACAGACTCGTGTCATTTGTCAGGAGCCGGTTAGATACAGTTAACATCATGTTGGTAGAGCATCAACAATTGCTCTAGGAATATTTTTATACCCTGTTACCCCCAAACTACCTCCAGTTCAACATGCCTTGTATTTTTCTATTCAAGTTTACAGTATATATTTTTGAGATCGTTGTACGTTTAAATTTTTTAAGATTGTTATAAAGTTTAAGATAGGAACAGGATGTTTTATATCTAGGATTTTTATACCTGTAGTTTTTTAGAATTGTTATATTTAGCCAATTTAATTATGCATAGGGAGGGGGGAAATGTAGCCAGGGTCTGGCGGCCGGAAGATCTCGTGCTGTACGGAAAGACAGGGCCCTCCCCCCACCTCGGGACAGCCAATAGTGTATAGACTGTGATGTAAGCAAAACGGATGTGACGTTATTCAAGCTATATAATGCCATGCCGCATGGCAATAAACGCCATTTTGCCATCCACCACATTGGTGTCTGTGTGCATATGGACCGAGCGACCAGGGGTTGGTCGCCGTGCCGTTCCTGAACCAGGTCGCCTTGCCTTTCCGAAGGCAACACATGACCTCAGCTGCTCCTCATAAGTCTTGCCCTTAAGGCCTTTCACCATCTTGCTGTCCCTCCTCTGGACACACTAATAGTTTGATGTCATTTTTATACTGAGGTACCCAAAACTGCACATAGCACCCGAGGTGGGGCAGCTCCAGTGCAGTGCAGAGTGGGACAGTCACCTCCCTTCACTGGCCAACAATGCTGTACTCAATGCACCCCAGAGCATGGTTGGCCCTGTTGGCTGGTAGGGCACGCTGTTGACTCAAAGTCAACTTGCCACCAACCCAAACCCCCAGTTCTTTTTCCATGGGGCTGATCTCCAGCCTCTCCTTCCCCAGTTTGTGTGTGTAACTAGGATTACCCTGTCCCAGATGGAGAATCTTGCACTTGCTTTTGTTAAATTTCATGCAGATAATGGTTGTGCAGCTCTCTAGCCTATCCAGATCTCTCTACAAGGCCTCTCTACCTTCAAGGGAGTCCACAGCTCCTCCTAGTTTATTACCATTGGCAATCTTACTTAATGTACATTCAACTTCTGTGTCCAGATAATTTATAAAAATATTAAAGAGCACTGCCCCTAAAATTGAGCCCTGGGGAATCCTATTGGTGATTGGCTGTCAACCTGATATGACTCTGTTTATTATAAACCTTTGAGCCTGACCCATCAGACAGTTGTTCACCCAATGTATTATGGAAATGTCCAGCTGCATTCTGGACATTTTGTACAGAAGGATACTGTGAGAGACAGTATCAAAAGTTTTGCTAAGATAAAAAAAATTGTAACTGCTGTCTTCCCATGGTTACAAGATTGGTGACCTTGTCATAAAAGGAAATTTAAGTTAAACAGGACTTTCCCTTCATGGACCCATGCTGGCTATGACTAATGACCTCATTTTCTCCCAAATGTTTTTCTAAAACTCCCAGAGAAACCTTCTTGATAATGGGATCCCTCATTCTTCTTTGCAAGGTGCTGGCCACAATGTAACACACCTGAAGTGTTTCTACACTAATACGCGCAGCATGAGGAATAAACAAGATGAGCTTGAAGCCTTGTCCCAGTCCCAGAGATTTGACATTATTGGCATAAGTGAAACCTGGTGGGATGAGTCCTGTGACTGGAGCACCCTGTTGGATGGGTACAGACTCTTCAGGAGAGATAGGCAGGGCAGAAGAGGTGGGGGAGTGGCTTTGTACGTAACAGAAGGGCTAGAGTGTATGGAGCTCACAGTTGGCAATAGCACAGTTGAGAGTCTTTGGATAAAAATCAAAGGACAAAAAAATAATGTGGATGTCTTTGTGGGAATATGCTATAGACTTCCTGGCCAGGATGAGGATGCGGATGACCAATTATTTGAGGAACTAAGGGGTGCTTCCAAATCAACTGCCCTTGTCCTTATAGGGGACTTCAACTTGCCAGAAATCCACTGGGAGCAAAATACAGCTAGCACAACCCGGGCCAGAAGATTTCTAAGCCACCTGGATGACAGCTTTATGTAACAGGTCACGGTTTGACTCAAGATCAGCGATTAAAGCAGTGACATCAGTGCTCTTGATCCCCTCCCCCAGGAAGGGAAAGGAGAGAGATAACAAGGAGAGAGACTTTCTCGATTGAAAACTAAACTAAACAGCTTTAATTAAACACTAATGGCAAAAGAAAATATATATACAATTATATACGTGTGTTCTGGATTGTGCAAAACCCTATTACCTCCCCCCACACCCAGCAACTCCCACGGCACTCTCCTTAGCTGTGAACAGTCTCAAAATGTCCCAGACTGCTTCCAGAGATAGTGGCAGAGCAGACAGGAGCTGAGGGTAGAGTTATGAGGGTCAGGAATGTACAAGCCTAGCAATCAACGGTGATGGATAGATGGAGTCCTCCGTGGATGCTGGCCATGGACGGAAGAGAAGGGAAAAAGAGTCAGGAAGGAAGTTGACTTCCATGATCTCTGCCCTTCTTCTGAGCTTACGTCGATATAGGAAATGGAATATCTCTGGCCAATTTTGCTGTCTGTCTAGTCCACTCCTCCCTATGCGCTGCAGATATGACTCTTCTCCTCCCTGTAGCAGAAGAGGCAGCAAAGCAATCTTGGAGACTCAGCAGTAGCATAAACATTCCAGTGTTATCAGTCCACTAGCTGGAAAACTTGCTGCTAGTTAAAAGAGAGCTTACTGAAGGGAAAAAAAAACACAGTAGAAGGAGAATAGGCTTCATTCTGGCTCAAACCAGGACATGAGCCAACTCAGAAGCATGCCCTCTTTGATCTGCTGCTTGTCAACAGAGAGAATCCCGTGAGTGAAGTGGAGATTGGAGGTCGTCTTGGCCACAGTGACCATGAGGCGATTGAGTTTAAAATCTGTGTTTACAAGAGGAAAAGTGCCAGCAAAATTTCAACACTGGACATGAGGAGAACAGACTTCAGGCTGCTCAGGGAGCTTCTGAATCAAGTACCCTGGGAAAATATTTTTGCAGGTGCTGGGATTCGTGAATGCTGGTCACTCTTTAAACATCACCTCCTAAGTGCACGGGAGCAGGCAATCCCAAAATGTCAGAAGTCAAGCAGACGAGGCAGAAGACCGGCTTGGCTGAACAGGGATCTCCTCTTGCAGATTAGGCAAAAACGGAAGGTGTGTGCCCAGTGGAAGCTAGGTCAGGTGACATGGGAAGAATACAGAGATGCTGCTAACCAGTGTAGGGAGAAAATTTGAGAGGCCAAAGCTCAACTGGAGCTGAAATTGGCCGGAAATGTGGGGGACAATAAAAAGTTTTTCAAATACATTAACGGCACAAGGCAGTGTAGAAACAACATTGGTCCTTTACAGGATAAGGAGGGTCACCTCACCAACAGGGATATAGACAAAGCAGAGGTATTTAATGCATTCTTTTCCTCTGTCTTCAACAGTGATGATGGACCAAGGGGGCCTCAATGCCCAGAACTGGAGGACCATGACTGCAACAAGGATCAACCCTTAGCTGACCCTGAAATTGTGCGGGATCTGCTGCTACAGTTAGATTCCTACAAGTCCATGGGGCCTGATGGAATCCATCCAAGAATCCTCAAAGAGCTGGCTGATGTCATCGCTAGGCCTCTCTTGATGATTTTTGGGAGGCTGTGGGAATCTGGAGAGATCCCAGTTCCACTGGAAGTTGGATAATGTTGTTCCAATATTCAAGAAGGGCAAGAAGGAGGAGCCTGGAAACTACAGGCTGGTCAGTCTAACTTTGGTGCCTGGTAAAATTATGGGAAAGATTATTCTGGGAGGTATTGAAAAACACCTGGAGGACAACACAGTCCTTGGTCACAGCCAGCACGGCTTCATGAGGGGAAAGGCCTGCTTGTCGAACTTAATTTCCTTTTATGACAAGGTAACCCACCTAGTTGAGCAAGGGAAGCCAGTGGATGTAATATTTCTGGACTTCAGAAAGGCCTTTGATACTGTCTCTAACTGTATTCTCTTGGACAAAATGTCCAGCATCCAGCTGGACAAGCACATAATACATTGGGTAAGAAATTGGCTGATGGGTTGAGCTCAAAGGGTCATGGTAAATGGGGTAACATCAGGCTGGCAACTGCTCACTAGTGGGTTTCCACAGGGATCCATCTTAGGGCTAGTACTCTTTAACATATTCATAAATTACTTAGATGCAGGACTCAAAAGCCTACTTATTAAGTTCGTGGATGACACCACATTGGGGGGAGCGGTTGACACTCTTGAGGGCAGAGAGGCCCTGCAGAAGGACCTGGACAAATTAGAGAGCTGGATGATTGCCAATAGCATGAAGTTCAACAAAGAGAAATGCCAGATTTTGCACCTGGGACACGGTAACCCTGGATATACATACAGTCTCAGGAGTGAGAGGCTGGAGAGCAGCCCTGCGGAGAGGGAGCTGGGGGTTCTGGTCGACGACAAGTTGAACATGAGCCAACAGTGTGCCCTGGCAGCCAGGAGGGCCAACCGAGTCCTGGGGTGCATCAAGCATAGCATAGCTAGCTGGTCAAGGGAGGTGATTGTTGCACTTTTTTGTTCGCTCTGGTGTGGCCCCGTCTTGAGTATTGTGTGCAGTTTTGGGCACTGTGGGAGACGACGGGAGAAATGCAAAACGACCATGATGAGTGATCAGCAAGTCTCGTTTATTGACTCCAATCAGGCAGTATTTATGCTCTTGATAATGAAGCTCATACATAGTGCAAAGCTAAGCTCACCATTGGCTAACTGTTAATGTTAACCACGCCTTTGATTACATTATTGTGGTTAGTGTTCCCAGGCTAGCTTTCTCAATCTCATGCCCAAGTTCCCTCTACCATATCTTGTTATTGTATAACAGTTTTGTGCTCAAGGACATGCTGTCCTAGTTTTTTGCAAAACTCCCTTTTCTCAGCTCTTACAATTAACCAGCTGTATCATGTCTACGTGACCTTTCTCACGCAGCCAGTCTTCTGCAAGACTCTCCACACTTCCCCTGTTTTCTTTTTGGAGTATTAGATTAGCCTGAAAGGCTTGACTTAACATGCGATTAATCATTTTCTGTAAGCAGCTTAGTATACATGGTAATATTAACAAGGCTAACAAAATTATTCCAACAGTAATTAAGGCATATTGTATGATTCCTCTTAGCCAAGGGCCTAAACCTAGTCCTTTGAGCCAGCCGTCAAGGCCTAGACCTGTGTCTTGTTGTAAACGGTTGGTAAGCTGTTGGAGTTTTGACAACTGGGCATGGATTGACACCGAGTGATCAGAGAGGTTCATACAGCACATTCCTTCAAATTCTTCACAGCCGTGTCCCTGCGCTAACAATAAAAATCTATAGCTGCCCGATTTTGCAGCGTAGCGTGGCGCACCGAGTCTACATCTAACAACAATTGTGAAAGAGCGACAGAAGTTGCGTTTGTTTGTTTTGCTAGCCAACAGCCTATCCTGTTAAGCAACGCCAAGGCTTTAGCACTTGCTACACCAGGGGCAAGAAATGATGCTGCGAATATTTCCTCAGGAGACCAGAATCCCACATTATCATCACATTTGCTGTCAAAGGCATGTGTCATTCCCGTGACACGGTGGTGCTTTCTATAAGTTTGCAATATCATTGAGGTGTTAGGGGTAAGCAAAGTAAGGCATCCTAATGTACAGGGACTGCCTACTAATTTTAATGGGACACTGGGCCAGGCCCTATCTCCACAAATAAGGAATATCCCTGGTGGCAGTTGTATGGGAGTGTTAGAAGAATGGGATATATTTGGGCTGGTATAATTACACCAGACAGAAGCATTTCTATACACAGGGAGAGAAGAGTTCACATTCACTATATTGTCAGCTCGATCCTTACTTGACCAATTAAAAAATACACACCAATCAGCCTGAATTGATCCCAACAGTTCTAGTTCCTGAGGCTCTAAAAAAGCTAATGAAAATCTGCATAAGAATTATTCTTCACACAAAAGGGGATGGGATCCTGAGGACATGGAAAGTCATCTAAAGGCACGCCTACTAAACATGTAGAAAAAGGGTTACCTGGCGAGGACAAAGATAGGCATATTGCCTCTTGACCTGTTTTGTTGGCTAGAGTGACCCATATGTTTTCTTTTGGTTGAGCTGGGACCCATACGGCAACTCCTGAAACAACAAGAACACCTATAATTGTTAAAACAAAAGTCCTCATTGTCTTCTTGTCAATGGTTACCAGCAAGGTGGGGGATCGCCTGGCCAGGGTCAACCCACCCACTCTGGTGACCGTTGACATTGATGCTTGTAGTGGCCAATGTTGGGGCCAACATTCTGGGGTAATGATGCTGGAATCTGCACCAGTGTCCAACAGTCCTTGGAGGGTTTTCTTTTCTCCTTGAAACTCCAGTTGTATGATGCGCTTCGGCCTGTCGGTTAGATCTAGGGTTAACAACGTCAACCCTCCAGTAGAGCCGAACCCTCGTGCTCCCCTTTCTGACGCTTGTGGTGGCGCTAGAGGTTTTGTCATTTGTGGAAGTGGAATTAGCTGAGCCACCCTTTGGCCCTGTTGTATCCGTAACGGTGGAAAAGGGGTGTATACCATCATTTGTATTTCTCCAGTATAATCAGCATCAATTACTCCTGGCAATACAAACAGTCCCATCATTGATGCCGAAGAACGTCCTAAAAGCAAAGCACCCATAGCTTGTCCTTGGATTATGATAGGTCCTTGTATCTCTGTTGGCACTTTCTCGGGTCTAGTGGTCATCAATGAGACGGTTATTGTGGCTGCCAGGTCCAGGCCGAGGCTCCCGGCAGTGGCGGGCCGTAGGAGGGTACCGGTGCCTGTTGCTGGGCTGCAGCTATTTGTGTCTGAGCGCGGCTGCTGTTGGCTTTGTTCGCGCTGCCCTTGGAGTTTCCCGGACGGCGTCGGCAAGCGCCCGTGTTGTGGGAATCGACGCGGCACTTTTGACACCACAGGCTGGTGGCTTGACAATCCCGGCGTATGTGACCCATTCCTCCACAGCGATAACACCTTATTCGGCCGTTAGATGGAGCCTTTACACCAGTGATCGCAGAGGCTTGTAGGGGTGCAAGAGCAGCTAACACCTGAGTCTGCCCTGCCTCAGCTTGTTTGTGTAATCCTGCCCCTAGCTCTTTGATTGCCTCTACTAGCATGGCTTGGGGACCTGTGGGTACACTGGAAAGGCGCTCAAGGGCTTGTTCAATGATCCACTCCCACCCTAAGGTGCTCAATATATTTTTTGTTGCTGCATTACTGTTTTGGGTCGCACACTGCTTTAACATTGCACCTTTCATATAGTCAGGGACCCCAGCTCGTTCAATGGCACTAGCAACTTTATCTATAAAACTGCCAAATGCCTCGTCTTTTCCTTGTTTGATTCCCATGTAGGATGGAATTCCCCCTGGCTCCTTCACTAGATCCATGGCCTCCCGGGCTAGCCTCATAGCTTCCCTACACTTATCAGGGCCAAGTAATGCTTGTGCCTCAGTCCACACAAATGCACCTAAACCCATCAGCTCGGCTAAGGTGACACCGTGTAAGGGGTCTCCCGGTGGCCGTTGCACTTGGGTGCATTGCTGACATAATGCCTGCCAATGGGCACTAAAGAGGAGTTGTTGATGTTGTGAGAAAATCAGCTTAGCCAATGCTCTGCAGTGACCCGGCAACAACAGCTGAGTTCCCCAAATATAATCTAGCATTTGCTTTACTGGTTCACTTTTAACACCAAACTGACTAACAGTGGCTCGTAATTGAGATAAAAGTTTCCAATCCAGAGGCGTAATAGCTGCTTGTAATCCTCCCCCAGCCAGCGGTGTATACACCACTGGGCAGGCTACATCTTGCGCAGCCCCTAATGCCCCACTATCCCCTGCTTCCATGCAATCTTTTGCCAGTGCAGCCCAAGCCTCCCTGCGCTCCTTCGCAATGGCCTCCGCTAGGTCGCTCTCCGCCCCAGGGATCGGCTCATTGCCATCGCGGAGCTGGGGGCCCCCTGGCCATGGCTCTGGGGGAGCAGTTGGCCTCGCCGAGTCGGCAGGCGGGGAAGACGCAGGGGCAGGCGGTGGCAGCGTAACCGTGGCTGTCGCTGGGGGTAACGGACACTCAGAGCAGCCGCTATAGTCTCTATTTTTACTTTGTGCCACATTAGCCTGTTGCGCTGCCTTCTTTTCAGCCTGATCTTGCAAAAGCTCATTGTGAACAACTTTCCATAACTTGCCTAATCTTTTAGCAGTCTTATCATCCTCTAAAGTAGCCTCCCATAGCTTATCCCCAAATTTACGCCATTCCTGTAACTTGTGTACTGTGTGGGGGTTCAAAAAGAGCCCCTTATCATACCCATAAGCTAACAACCCAGGGAGTTCCTTCTTAACATCTATACCCTTAATCCCATGCTTTTCTAAAAAGCAAAAAAATAAATCATATGCTGCTTGCCTTTCCATGATTAAATCGTCAGCGCTGTTGCAGCCTTACAAGGTCTCGGCAGCACGTATCGGCCGGGCTCGCCTTTGCGGTCACCCAGGGCGCGGCACCCCCTCCTTCTCGGTGCTTATTTCGCCGTCCCCGCTGCTTAAGGACCCGAACCACCTCGTCGCTCCGCCGTGGTCGTTCTCCTTACGATTATCACGTCGGGGTCACCATTTGTGGGAGACGATGGGAGAAATGCAAAACGACCATGATGAGTGATCAGCAAGTCTCGTTTATTGACTCCAATCAGGCAGTATTTATGCTCTTGATAATGAAGCTCATACATAGTGCAAAGCTAAGCTCACCATTGGCTAACTGTTAATGTTAACCACGCCTTTGATTACATTATTGTGGTTAGTGTTCCCAGGCTAGCTTTCTCAATCTCATGCCCAAGTTCCCTCTACCATATCTTGTTATTGTATAACAGTTTTGTGCTCAAGGACATGCTGTCCTAGTTTTTTGCAAAACTCCCTTTTCTCAGCTCTTACAATTAACCAGCTGTATCATGTCTACGTGACCTTTCTCACGCAGCCAGTCTTCTGCAAGACTCTCCACAGGGCACCACAGTACAAAAAGGATATAAAGCTACTGGAGAGTGTCCAGAGGAGGGCCATGAGGTTGGTGAAGAGTTTAGAGAAGAAGCCATATGAGGAGTGGCTAAAGGCACAGTCTGTTCAGCCTGGAGAAGGGGAGACCTCATCTCCGCTTACTGCTTCCTCATTAGGGATGGAGGAGAAGTAGGCACTGACCTCTTCTCTCTGGTGACCAACAATAGGATCCGAGGGAATGGTAGGAAGATGTGCAGGGGAAGGTTTAGGTTAGACGTTAGGAAGAGATTCTTCACTCAGTGGGTGGTGGAGCACTGGAATAGGCTCCCCAGGGAAGCAGTAATGGCACCGAGCCTGACAATATTCAAGAAGCATTTGGACAATGTTTTCAGGGACATGGTGTGAACTTTGAGGTTGTTCTGTTCTGGGGCGGGAGTTGGACTTGGTGACACAGGCTGTCAAGATTTGACTCAGAATTGGCAATTAAACCAGAGACAACAATGCTCTCGATCCCCTCCCCCTCCACCCAGGTAGGGAAGGAGAGAGAGAATGAGGGAGAGAGACCCTCTGGATTGAAAACTAAACTGCACAGCTTTAATTAAACACTAATGATGAAAGAAAATATGTACAAATATATACAAATGTGTTCAGGAATGTGCAAAAGCCTCTTGCCTCCCCACACCCCCAGCAATTCCCACAGAAGTCTCTTTAGCTGTGAGCAGTCCCAAAAAGTCCCGGACCACTGCCAGAGAGAGCAGAGAGTTATGAGGGTCAGGAGAGATCGAGCCTAGGGGTCGATGGTGATGGACAGATGGAGTCCTCCCTTGACAGCAGCCATGGATGGAAAAAAAGGGAAGAAGAAGCAGGAAGGAAGTTGTCTCCTGTGATCTCTGAACTTCCTCTGAGCTTACGTAGATATATGGAATGGGATATCTCTGGCCAATTTTGCTATCCATCCAGTTACAGATACGATTCTTCTGCCTCAGTAGTCTCTGCAGTGGCAGAGCAAAGAAGCGAACTTGAAGTCTCGGCAGTAACATTATCATTCAAGTGTTATCCGTCCACTAGCTGGAACACGTGCTGATAGTTAAAAGAGAGCTTACTGAAAGAAAAAAAATCCGTAAAAGGAATTTTGCTTCATCCTGGCTCAAACCAGGACATTCCACCTGTCAGCAGCCGATGCCAGGGGGGCTACTGGCAGTCAGGATGCTTCTGCAACTTCCCCCCGCAATGTGGAGGGATTTTTGAATGAGACTGAGGACCCACACATGGCGCTCACCTCTCACAGAGGAACGGCTGCTGTGGGACCGTATTTTAGAGTGGAGATTAGAATTGCACCCTCACCACACTCACAAATTGTTACTGATACCAATCTTTAGTTTACAAATTAACCGGTTTGTTAAGGGTTAACACAAACTGAGGGACCAAGAGATCAAGGTTCAGGAGAAGAAGGCTAGGGATATGTCAGGAAAATAATTCAGAAGTACTATGGTCTTATTAAATGTACGCTCCAAGGGAGAGGTTTGGAATCAATGGAGTAAAAGGGTAGGAGTTGAGCCCGGCAGGAAAGTTAGTGTGTCTGTGCATGTGTGTGCATTTACACTTCCGTAGCTTGTGGCTCTTGGGATGCGGCTTCTTTCCGGCTTGCAGGGCTTGGTTGCAGGTCCGTAGGGGGCCGGCTTCCCGGTAGCAGGGGCGACCCCCCAAGCAGCAGGCAGGCAGGCAGGCAGACATGGGTCCTCTGTGAGTCGCGGCAGGCTCCATTCCCGGGGAAGAGCGGCAGGCGGACCGGGCAGGCAGCTGTGGGCTCTGGTCCGGTTTGGCTCTGGCTCTGGTGTTAGACTCAGGCAGGCTTAGGCCAGGCAGCTCAAGCCAGGCAGGCTACAGCGAGCAATGGTCCCTCGGGGAGCGGGCTGGCTCCCCAAGGAGCAGGTACGGGTGGCCCCCCGCTTCGTCTTCTCTGGGCAGCGGTTGCGGGGCAGCCCCCCTTGGCCTTTGCCAAATGTTTGTCCTAGTTTTTGAAAGTTCCACTACCCATTGCCTTCAGGCTAGCTTTCAACAGACCACTGTACCTTTCAATTTTCCCTGAGGCTCATGCATGGTACTGAACACGGTATATCCACTCAATACCATGTTCTTTGGCCCAGTCAGTCACAAGACTGTTTTTGAAATGAGTCCCATTGTCTGACTCAATTCTTTCTGGAGTACCACGTCTCCACAAGATTTGCTTCTCAAGGCCCAGGATGGTATTCCTGGCTGTGGCATGAGGCACAGGAGATGTTTCCAACCATCCTGTACTTGTTTCCACCATTGTAAGCACATAGCATTTACCCTGGAAGGCCTGAGGCAGCGTGATATAGTCAATTTTCCAAGCCTCCCCATACCTGTACTTTGACCATCTCCCCTCATACCACACAGGTTTCAACCATTAAGCCTGCTTAATTGCTTAAATCAGTAAAAGGAAAATTGGCTTAATTCTGACTCAAACCAGCACACAGGCTGTATGAGGTAGTGGTTGAGCCACCATCCCTGGAGACATCTAAAAAGTCAGATGTGGTGGCAGGGGACAGGGTTTAGTGGTGGACGTGGCAGAGTTACGGTCGTGGTTGGACTCGATAATGTTGAAGGTCTTTTCCAACCAGAGTGATACTATGATACTGATACTGTGAACCCATCTAGTTGATCAAGGGAAGCCAGTGGATGCAATATTTCTGGACTTTAGCAAAGCTTTTGATACTGTCTCTCACACTATTCTCTTGGACAATATGTCCAGCATACAGCTGGGCAAGCGTACCATACGATGGGTGAACAACTGGCTCACAGGTTGAGCACAAAGAGTGACAGTGAATGGGGTAACATGAGGCTGGCGACTGGTCACTAGTGGGGTCCCATAGGGCTCGATCCTAGGCCCAGTCCTCTTCAACATTTTCATCAATGACTTGGATGCAGGACTCAAAGGGCTTCTAAGCAAGTTTGCTGATGATGAAAAACTGGGAGGAGCTGTTGACTCCTTTGAGGGCAGGCAGGCCCTGCAGAGAGACCTCAAAAAGTTAGAGAGATAGGAAGTATATATAAATAGAAACAATATAAAAAGGACATCAAGCTATTGGACAGTGTCCAAAGGAGAGCCATGAGAATGGTGAAGGGTCTGGAAGGGGTGACTTATGAAGAGTGGCTGAGGTCACTTGGATTATTCAGCTTGGAGAAGAGGAGGCTGAGGGGTGATTTCATTGCAGTCTATGGCTTCCTCACGAGGAGAAGAGATGGGGCAGGTATTGATCTCTTCACTTTTGTGACCAATGACAGGACTTGGGGGGATGGCAAGAAGCTGAATCAGGGGAGGTTTAGGTTTGGATATCAGGGAAAGGTTTTTCACCCAGAGGGTGGTTGAGCACTGGAACAATCTCCCCAGGGAAGTGGTCACAGCACCAAGCCTGCCTGAATTCAAGAAGCGTTTGGATGATGCTCTCAGGCCCATGCTGTGATTCTTGCAGTATCCTACACAGGGACAGGAGTCGGACTCAGTGATCCTGATGGGTCACTCCTAGTTCAGCATATTCTATGATTCTATGATTCTATGATTCTGTATTTAATGATAATAGGGATTTTTTTTATACTGATCCGTAGGGTGGGGGTGGCGATGTATAGTAAGGATTTCTATGTTAGTTTTACCTTTCTGTTTTCTCTCAGGCTAAATCTCCCAGCTTTTGATCTAAATAGCATTGTTTTACTAGGGATGCTTCTGCTGAATCTTTATAATGTATTGTGGATGCGTAGAGCAAGATGTTGTTCCACTCACTGTCGCTCCCCCACCCGCAAAGCTTCTGCTACCACTGCTGCTGCTGCAAAGACTAAGGCCACTCCCACTCGATCCAAATGAGTAAAGGTTAATCCTGTGACCAAGGGTAAAGAAAAGAAACATCCGACCAAAACAACAAGAACACATTTAACAGTAGAGAAACCCTTATTAAAAGCCTTGTGTCGCGAGCCGGTACTGGGGGGCTACCGGCTGTCAGGATGCTTTTGCGACTCCCCCTCCCAATGTAGGAGGGGTTTTTAAATAAGACGGAGGGTCACATGCGGCGCTGCCTCTCACGGAGGAACGGCCACCGTGGGACCGTATTTCAGGGTGGTAGTTAGAAAGCACCCCCCACTCCACCACGCTCAGAAATTGCCTCTAAAGCCAAGGTTTACTCCACAAACTAATAGGTTTATTAAGGGTTAACATAAACCGAGGGATGATGTTTAGGGACAATGCAAATGTGAATGGCTACCAGGGATATCAATATGTATGTAGTGAGAAAGTGTCCTTTAGGGAGGCAATGCAAAGGTGCTTTTAAGGGAGAGGATTAAGGACCAAAGGGAGGAGGGGAGAAGGGAAGGAAACCCGAAGTCAGTCCTCCTTAAGAGTTCGTGCTGTATGTGCGAGTATGAGGAAAGGAGTGTGTGTGAGGTGATGTTACCCTCCGGCGGCTTGTCCAGTGTTGGTCGGTGGCCGGAAGGCAGGAGGCAGATCTGTGGTGTCGGAGGGGCAGCCTCTCGGCAGTGGCCGTTGGTTTCCCCTCAACCGGCGGCAACACGGGGAGGGGGCTCCGGCCCCGACCCCGGGGCTCGGGACCCCGGCACGCTCGGCGCTGAGGCTCAGGCTGGACCCGGGGCAGGCAGGGTCCCAGCACCAGTGTCCGCAGCAGGGGGGTGTCCCACGCAGAAAGCATCCGAATGGGCCTCAGAGAAGAGGGAAGGGCCCACCTGCTGCACTCGCCGCCTTTGATACCCCCTGACCCACCGGTCCAGTCAGTGTCACTGTCCAGAGCCAATGGGCGTCCATGAGCCCCACTTTAAGGCGGTGACTGCCAGGGGCACAGGATGGCTTGTCGTCCATCCTTTCTGTCCTGGACCACAGCTGTTGTTTTGGGTTCAGTTGTCCTTGAGAAGCGAGTCTGTTTTAGTTTGTTAGCTGGGGATAATCAGGAGAGGCCTTCGCTGGCTTAAAAGGCATTTTGTTTAGACTTATGTGAGGAAGAAAAGAACACTTTCCCACAGAAGGAGAGCATCTTCCAAGCTTGGCAATAGTCTGTGTGAAAACTGAGTTGAAACTTGAAGGAGAGATCAAAGCCATCATAATCAGGGGCTATTTGAGAAAATGCAACTCTTTACTAGTCCACAGGTCCAGAGGAGCTGCATCCAAGGGTATTGAGAAAGCAAGATGATGTCATAGGCTAGTTTCCATCATTCATGAAAAGACATGGAGACTGGGGGGACTCCCTGAGAAGTGGCAAAGAACAAATGTGTCATGCACCTTTTGAAAGGGCCCACAGGATGAGCTGGGAAGCTAAAGGCTGCTTAGCTCCACTTTGGATGAGGAACATGTCCCAGAGCATGTCCTCTTAGACTGCATTACTGGGTGTGTGGAAGAGAAGGTGCCTGGATGAATCCGGGGCTGATCATGCCTGACCATCCTTGTTGCTTCTTGTGATGCATCTCTGCATGAGGGGAGAACAGTGTCATGTGCCAGGACTCCAGCAAGGCTTTCCATACAATACTCTCTTTCCCACAATACTCTCTTTTCCAAGAAGCAGCAGGCTGGAGGGACAGTCCAGCAGGACCCTCATAATATCCAGCAAGAACCAATTCAAAGTCCTGCCCCTGGGGTGGATGATCACCCTGCACTGAAAGAGGTCAGAGACTGCCTGGCTGCTTACACTTCTGAGGAAAAAAAATCCTAGTGATGCTCAGGTTACATTGGAGAAGACATAAACCTTCAGCAAAGAAGTTCAACAATGTCCTGGGACAAATGGGCAGGAGCACACTCAGTGGAAGTGATGATCACAACTGCATAGGAAAGGTTCTGCTCAAGGCTGTGGTAGCTCAAGGCTGTGTGGGTCAAAGCAGTGGAGAATAGCCATGGGAATAGAAAAAGGGCCTCCTCTCTGTAAAGAAGGAGACAAAACAATACGAGACTAGCCAGGGGCCAGGGCTTGCTGTGAGCAGCACTGTGAATGTTGACAAAAATCAGAACACTGCTTATCGTGTGCCTGATGTGTGATTGGCTACATCCTGCGAACCCAAGGACTGTGTATGTGCCAAGGAGCAGGTGTGAGTGCAGTTTACACGCTGTGTACCCCAACTGCTTATTCTCAGCTCTCACTGCAAAAGTATATAAGGGAGCATTTTCTCAAAATAAACTATTCCATTGCTTCTCACCCTGGAGTCTGTGTCTTAACTCACCACACACTGTTGCCGTTTGGACAGCTGCTCTATCATCCAACACTACCCAGGAGGGGGAGTCAGGAAAAGGAAAGGAGAACCATGGGTTGAAATGTGTCATGGTTTGACTCAGGATTGGCAATTGAACCAGCGACAATATTGCTCTCAGTCCCCTCCCTCTCTCACCCAGGTAGGGAAGGAGAGAGAGAATTAAGAGAGAGAGAGTTTCCAGATTGAAAACTAAACTAGACAGCTTTAATTAAACACTAATGACAAAATATGTACAATTATATACAAATGTGTTCAGGAATGTGCAAAACCCTATTGTCTCCCCCCACCCCCAGACACTCCCATGGCACTCTCCTGAGCTGTGAGCAGTCCCAAAATGTCCCGTACTGCTGCCAGAGATAGCGGCAGAGCAGACAGGATCTGATGGTAGAGTTATGAGGGTCAGGAATGCACAAGCCTAGGGATTAGATTAGTCTGTTTTAGTTCGTTAGCTGGGCATAATCAGGAGAGGCCTTCGCTGGCTTAAAAGGCATTTTGTTTAGACTTATGTGGGGAAAAGAACACTTTCCCACATCCTTTTAAGGCAGCAAGGTGTAAAGTGAAGTTTTATGTGCATAAATATATATTATATCTGGATTCCTGCCCAAATCCTTCTCCTCCTCATTTTATCCTTCCCCTCCTTGGGTGTTAGCTGGAATATATATGTATGAACAAGGGAACAATTCCCATACAGTATAAGTATATACAATCACATATCTAACAATCTAACATATCTTCAAAAGCTCCATGATCACTAATTATTACTAGTTTTAACAAACAAGTTATACGCAGTATTAATAAAACATTGTAAACACTCAAATTTACCAATCATCTAGTCTAAACCACATTCTTACTAACATATCAGATTCATTATTTTTGATGGTCATTAGATCGTTCAATTGTTATTCTTGAACCAGAAGAGAGTATTTATAATATCATTCACCCTTGGATCCCGGCTGTAGTATCAGACTTGATCAGTGGGAATCTTGAGTGAAGTCGTCTTGCTCGAGCACAGTTCATTCACGAAGGACATACGCTGGCTACACACGGATACAAGATTAGGAATAGAATAATTGTAATTATTATAACACAAACTCAGTTTCAATTCTATTGGAAAAAGAAAAGAAAAAATAGATTATTTGGGGAATTCCCAAATTTGAATCAAGTTCTTGTCACTTCAGTGAGTTCTGTAATAATGTTCTTAATTATTTCCATTCAATATAATATATTGCAAACAACAACTCAAAGGCAAGTATAGAAGGAGACAATGTTACAGAGCACCTTCTTTAGGCCATGGGGTGATCAGTCCCACAGCGGTCACAAAGTAACTCCTCTGGAGTCCAGTAACAGGTTGATCAGGCCTGGTACTGTCACCAGGATGTCTCTGGCTCTTTAAGATGTCATGCTTTGCAATATATTGATTAACATCATTAGACATAAATACACAGAGATACAAACATACACACAAAACCGAAACACCGATTTACTCGACATGAATTATCCATCTTGTACTGATTTTGTGTTGTTTGTCATTTAAATCCGATGCAACCCATGTATTTGAATTCACCGCTGTTTGTAAGGTGAGCTTGACCTTACCAATGTGTGGCAAATTTGCCAGGACAGTTTGACCAGGATGGAGAGGAGTTTTAGATTGCTTAAAAGACCTTTTATTTTTTCTGTGATCTTGAGTGGGTAACTCAGGGAAAAAGGCATTCAGGCGGGGGCACCCGTTCACCCCCCACCTATTGTTTATAGTAGTGACTGCATACCTTAACCTTTCATCCCATTTCGAGTCCTGTGGGCGAATAAGGCTTTTAATTAACCCATTAGTGCGTTCCACTATTCCATTGGCTTGTGGGTAGTATGGGACATGAAATGTCCATTGAATACCTTCCCTCTTAGCCCACTGTTGTACAAGGTGTGAGGTGAAGTGAGTTCCATTGTCAGATTGGATATTTGTGGGTTTAGGTAGAATTCCAAATACCTTTTCTAAGAAGCAAATCGTGTTTTCACCATTTGCCTTAGAAACAGCTTCGGCACAGGTCAATCCTGACACCACTTCCACAATCACAATGACATCTTGTTTGTTTCCTGATCTTTGGAAGGGACCGATGTGGTCCACTTGCCATGTGGACCACAAGGGTTTTCCTTCCCTGATATGCAGAGTGTCAGTTGTTAGGGGATGTTCCCCAAGTCTAATTTTGCAAAGATCACATGAGGAGATGACTGTTTTGCACTGCTCACGGATGACAGGCCACCCACAGGCTTGTGCCTCTTTGTATAGATCAAAGATTCCTGAATGGCCCCTCTTACAGTGAAGCCATTCGAGCAATCTTTTCCATTCCTGATTTTCTCCTTCTGTGATAGCTAATCGGATTTCCTTCACATCAATCCTAGCTAGCTCATCAACATAGTTATTCCACTTACTGGCTTCATCCTTTAGAGCAGCTTGGTGTGAAGGTACTGTCGCAAGCCGGTACCGGGGGGCTACCGGCTGTCAGGAAACTTTTGCGACTCCCCCCTCTCAATGTGGAAGGGGTTTGTGAATGAGCCCGAGGGTTACACACGGCGCTGCCTCTCACGGAGCAACGGCCGCCGCGGGACCGTATTTCCGGGTGGTAGCTAGAAAGCACCCCCACCCCACCACGCTCAGAAATTGCCTCTAAAGCCAAGATTTACTCCACAAACTAATAGGTTAATTAAGGGTTAACACAAACCGAGGGATGATGTTCAGGGACAATGCAGGTGTGAATGGTTACCAGGGATATCAATATGTATGTGGTGAGAAAGTGTCCTTTAGGGAGGCAATGCAAAGGTGCTTGTAAGGGAGAGGATTAAGGACCAAAGGGAGGAGGGAGGAGGGAAGGAAACCCGACGCTGGTCCTCCTTAAGAGGTCGCGCTGTGTGTGCAAGTATGAGGAAAGGAATATGTGTGTGTGGGTATGTGTGTGTGTGTGTGTGTGTGTGAGGTGATGTTACCCTCCGGCTTGTCCAGCGTCGGTCGGTGGCCGGAAGGCAGGACGGCAGGTCCGTGGTGTCGGAGGGGCAGCCTCTCGGCAGCGGGTGCAGCGCCCGTTGGTTTCCTCTCCAGCGGCAGCAACAGGGGGAGGGGGCTCCGGCCCCGACCCCAGGGCTCGGGACCCCGGCACGCTCGGCGCTGAGGCTCAGGCTGGACCCGGGGCAGGCGGGCAGGCAGGCAGGCAGGGTCCCAGCACCAGTGTCCGCAGCAGGGGGGTGTCCCATGCAGAAAGCGTCCGAACGGGCCTCAGGGAGGAGGGAAGGGCCCACCTGCTGCCCTCGCCACCTTTTATACCCCCTGACCCACCGGTCCAGTCAGTGTCACTGTCCAGAGCCAATGAGCGTCCATGAGCCCCACTTTAAGGCGGTGACTGCCAGGGGCACAGGATGGCTTGTCGCCCATCCTTTCTGTCCCGGACCACAGCTGTTGTTTTGGGTTCAGTTGTCCTTGAGAAGCGAGTCTGTTTTAGTTCGTTAGCTGGGGATAATCAGGAGAGGCCTTCGCTGGCTTAAAAGGCATTTTGTTTAGACTTATGTGGGGAAGAAAAGAACAGTTTCCCACATCTCACCCTGTGGCTTTTAAGGCAGCAAGGTGTAAAGTTAAGTTTTATGTGCATAAATGTATATTATATCTGGATTCCTGCCCAAATCCTTCTCCTCCACATTTGACCCTCACCCTCCGTGGGTGTTGACTGGAATACACATATGTATGAACAAGGGAACAATTCCCATATAGTATAGGTATATACAATCACATGTCTAACAATCTAACATATCTTCAAAAGCTCTATGATCACTAATTATTACTAGTTTTAACAAATAAGTTATACACACATTGAAAACACTTAGATTTACCAATCATCTAGTCTAAACCACATTCTTATCAACATGTCAAACTCTTGTTATTTTTGGCAGTCATCAGATTGTTCAATGGTTATTATTGAACCAGAAGAGAGCATTTATATTATCATTCACCCTTGAATCCCAGCTGCAGTATCAGACTCGATCACTGGGAATCTTGAGTGAAGTCGTCTTGCTCGAGCACAGTTCATTCAGGAAGGACATAACGCTGGATACACATGGGTACAAGACTAGGAATAGAATAACTGCAGTTATTATAACACAAACTCAATTTTCAATTCTATTGGGAAAGAAAAGAAAAGAAAAGAAAAATAGATTATTTAGGGAATTCCCAAACTTAAATCAAGTTCTTGTCACTTCAGTGAGGTTTGTAATAATGTTCTGAATTATTTCCATCCAAGATAATATATTGCAAACAGCAACTCAAGGCAAGTACAGAAGGAGACAATATTACAGAGCACCTTGTTTAGGCCATGGGGTGATCAGTCCCACAGCGGTCACAAAGTAACAGTAGCAGGTTGATCAGGCCTGGTACTGTCACCAGGATGTCTCTGGCTCTTTAAGCTCTCATGCTTTGCAATATATTGATTAACATCATTAGACATAAATACACAGAGATACAAACATACATACAAAACTGAAACACCGATTTACTCAACATGAATTATCCACCTTGTACTGATTTTGTGTTGCTTGTCATTTAAATCCGATGCAACCCATGTATTTGAATTCACCGGTGTTTGTAAGGTGAGCTTGACCTTACCAATGTGTGGCAAATTTGCCAGGACAATTTGTCCAGGATTGAGAGGAGTTTTA
Organism: Apus apus; assembly: GCF_020740795.1. Classification (NCBI taxonomy): domain Eukaryota; kingdom Metazoa; phylum Chordata; class Aves; order Apodiformes; family Apodidae; genus Apus; species Apus apus. The sequence goes on along the minus strand of NC_067311.1, from coordinate 1,146,358 downwards.
GATTGCTTAAAAGACCTTTTATTTTTTCTGTGATCTTGAGTGGGTAACTCAGGGAAAAAGGCATTCAGGTGGGGGCACCCGTTCACCCCCCACCTATTATTTATAGTACTGACTGCATACCTTAACCTTTCATCCCATTTCGAGTCCTGTGGGCGAATAAGGCTTTTAATTAACCCATTAGTGCGTTCCACTATTCCATTGGCTTGTGGGTAGTATGGGACATGAAATGTCCATTGAATACCTTCCCTCTTAGCCCACTGCTGTACAAGGTGTGAGGTGAAGTGAGTTCCATTGTCAGATTGGATATTTGTGGGTTTAGGTAGAATTCCAAAGACCTTTTCTAAGAAGCAAACCGTGTTTTCACCATTTGCCTTAGAAACAGCTTCGGCACAGGTCAATCCTGACACCACTTCCACAATCACAATGACATCTTGTTTGTTTCCTGATCTTTGGAAGGGACCGATGTAGTCCACCTGCCATGTGGACCACAAGGGTTTTCCTTCCCTGATATGCAGAGTGTCAGTTGTTAGGGGATGTTCCCCAAGTCTAATTTTGCAAAGATCACATGAGGAGATGACTGTTTTGCATTGCTCACGGGTAACAGGCCATCCCCGGGCTTGTGCCTCTTTGTATAGATCAAGGATTCCTGAATGGCCCCTCTTACAGTGAAGCCATTTGAGCAATCTTTTCCATTCCTGATTTTCTCCTTCTGTGATAGCTAATCGGATTTCCTTCACATCAATCCTAGCTAGCTCATCAACATAGTTATTCCACTTACTGGCTTCATCTTTTAGAGCAGCTTGGTGTGAAGGTACCCATCCTACATGAAAATTAGGATTCTTTTTGGCAATTTTCAGAATTTGTTGCCACTTCTCTTTATGCCAGACAGGCACTCCGCTAATTTCCCAATTGTTACTTTCCCAGAAAGTAATCCATTCCACACAGCCTTTAAAAACCGCAAAGGAATCTGTGTATATGTACACAGCGTCCTTGGAGGCTTTTTCTTTTAGGAAAACATTAAGAACAGCGTCCAATTCTCCCACTTGGGCACTGCCCTTATCTTGGTTTATGATTTGTTCGCCTGTGGCAGGTTTAACTGCAGCAGATTTGAACAACCAAGTTTTCCCTTCTCTGCGGGATGAAGCATCTGTGAACCAAGCATTAACCAGTTCACTTCTATATTCTGGGGCTTCTCTGATAGGACTGGGAACTTTCATTATCAGATCCTTTTCATTTGTAGATTCAATTTGTTCCTGGATTTTCAATTGTTTATCTGGGCCTTCTTCAAGTTGGAACAGTCCAGAATAGTACTCAATTTGACTATACCATTTTCTGATTGTACCCTTTTGGGATATTCCTTCTGGAGGGGCCTTTCCAGACAGTACTTGGTTAACTACCTTGAAAGGGCCTCGAAGAATTACTTTTTGGTTTTTAATGATCTTGCTGATTTCTTTTAGTGCTGTACACACTGTTAGCAATCCCTTTTCCAGAATAGAATATCGTTTTTCTGAATCTTTCAATGACTGAGAGTAAAAGCCAATTGGTCGAGTACTCCCAGTAGGTCCCTGTTGCCAAAAATGATATGATAGGGCACTGGTTGAAAACCCCCACTCTATTATTATTGGATCCTCCGGGTGAAGGGGCCCCAGAGTTTGGTAGGTCTGTGCCTCCAATAACAACAGTTCAAGGGCCTCATCATGAGATTGATCCCATTCCCAGTGACGATTTTTCTTTAATAGATCAAAAAGAGGACGTGCTATGATGGATAGGTCTGGGATATGCTTTCTCCAATACTGGAAGGTTCCTAGTATTCCTTGTAGTTCTTTCTTATTGGTGGGTGCCTTTATCTCTCCTAAGTAAGATAAAGTATCGGAAGGAATATTCCAGGTCCCCCCTTTCCATCTTATTCCCAGAAATTTTGCCTCTTGGGATGGAGGTTGCTTTTTCTCTTCAGGGATTTCTATTTGCATATCGGTGAGATGCTTGATGATAGCATCATAAACTGCTTTTACCTCCCCCTCACTCTGGCCCCCTACCAGCACATCATCTATGTATTGATAGATTTTTACCTTGGAATTATTTCTGATTTCTGGAATGTTTTCCAGTTCACACGCAAGTGCGTGATGAGCTAGTGTGGGTGAGTGTTTATATCCCTGGGGCAAACTTGTGAAAGTGTACTGCACCCCATCCCAAGTGAAGGCAAAATACTTCTGGTCCTCAGGATCAATAGGGATTTGGAAGGACATATCCTTTATGTCCAGGGAGGCCAGCACTGGGTGTGCTGCTTCCTGGATCTCTAACACCAGATCAGCAATGTTAGGCACAGCCGCTGTGAGTGCATCTGTATTGGCATTCAGTTTCCTGTAGTCGACTGTCATTCTCCATTTACCATTGGGTTTTCTTACCGGCCAAATTGGGGAGTTAAATGGTGAATGACAGGGCACAATAATGCCCTTTTGTTTTAGATCAGAAATGACTTCTTTGATGCCTTCCTTAGCAGCAACAGGAATGGAATACTGCTTAATATTTGTGATCCTGCTTTGTGGCAGACGGGGAGCACGTTGTAGCAACCTCAGCTTTAGTGTGGGTGTGCCAAAATTCCAGTAGCGACCGTTCTCATCTCTCCACGCTCGGCCCAAGAGAACATCCATTCCTAACAAATTGTAAGGAATGTCACCCACAATCATTTCAGTCCGAATCGGTTCTTCCTCTCCTGGTAGATTTAAAGTCACTTTAGCTGTTTTTTGTAAAGCAGAGTTACCAAATGCTCCACTTACATATATTGGCTTTTTAGCTGGTTTAATACCACATTGTTCAGCTACATCAGCTTTTAGCGTGGAAATCTGTGCTCCTGTGTCCACCACAAATGTTACAGGATAGTGTCTTGGCCCAACAGCACAAGTAAGCTCCAAGTCCCCATTTTTGTTTTGAACTAATTGTAGTACATTCTGCCAATCTTTTGGAGGGTTGGAAGCTTTAGGGCCTGATTGTTTGTCATTTTCCTGTTGATCATTTTCATTTCCTGTGTCAAAATTTTGGTTTTCCTCTCCCCCCCCCGTCTCTTTGTCTTTCTTTTTGATTTCTTTTTCTTGGCAGAAGGAGGGCTATTTAGTTTCCCGACTTGTTGGGTTTTTCCCTGGATCTGTCTCTTGAATTAGACCTTGAGCTGGGCCGTGTAGGCCAACTTTCTACCAGGTCTTTCAGAAGCTGGTAAGAAAGATCTCGAGACAAAAGCTTCGATGGGACACCTATATGCCTGGCTTCCTCCTTAAGCTTATCGTAGAGCCCTTTGTCATCACCCCGAGATGAAGCACTTTTGTTTTCAGGGTACTGGCTTTTATGGGTGCTGTTTGGCTTTCTGTTGTTTTTAGATCTATCCACGACTGTCCAGTCACCCCGTGATTTCTCCCGCTGCTTAGGAGGATTCCGGGGTGACCTGGCAGCCACATCAGCATAGGAGGGTTGAGTCTTTTGTCTGGCTGCAGAAGGCTTGGGAACATCTTCAGAATCAGATGTATCCTCATATTCCTTGCCGTATTTTACCAGTTCTTTGGCCAAATCAGACCATGTAAATCCTTGCAGATCTCCGTTTTCAATTTTAAGTTTGATTTTCACAGCTGCCTCTTTAAGTGACAGAGGGAGCCCCCTGATTAAGGCCTTCATTCTGTCTGGTTTCACTCGAAGATTCATAGGACTTTCTTGATCTGGTACTAAATCATGGTCATAATCTGAATTGCAGCAGCCTTTTGGACATTGTCCAAAAGGTTAGAATAGCCCCCCCGCAGGGTCCTCGGCTCTCCTCTGCTAAGGGGATCAGTCGAGCGAACATAAAAAGCTGCTCGCTGGGTTAGGGACCAGTGGTGTCCCCTATCTCCAGTCGTTAGAATGATTCAGGATCCCCAGAACCCTCTAGCTTCTTGTTCACTTAACCTGATCTCGTCTCCTCCTGTGAGGGACACTCTCATTACATATTCAGCTTCTGTCTCAGATGGGCGCCTGCTGTATTGTTTTCTAATTTGTGCCAATTCTAATGGTGTGTAAGCTACTTCCTTGACTACCTTCTCTTTCTTCCTACCAGTATCTTCATCAAGAGCAAAAGTCGTTCTCATAACTGGGCGCAGTTGTTTATGCTCTATTCTCTCCTCCTCCTCATCCTCAGAACCGGTATAGTGAGAAGGTGAATTAGTTGGGACTTTGTCCCTATTTGTGGAAAGTTGGTGGACATATTCTTCCAATTCGCTAATCCTGTCCTCCATAATCGTGGAAACTTTATGGACATTTATCTCCAAATTGCTAATTCTTTGAGTATTATGTGTCATGAAGTCCTTAACTGCCTCGTGTAATATCCTAAAATCTGCCCTTAGTCCCTCCTCCTGCTCCCTGGAGAGGGGGGGCTGCAGCTGTGCGGGGGCTTGTTGGTCTTGCGGCTGTGGCTTTGATTCCAAAATCGGGCGCTGCTTTTCTGTCCCAAAATGAAAACTCACACTTTTCCTATCTGATTGCTCAGAGTTTATGGGCTTACATTTCTTTAGTGTGTTAAAGTCATCCAAGACCTCAGTATCCTGACTACCAGGACCTGAGGAATCCTCGCAATTAGCAAGTTCCCCACATTTATCACCTAAGTAAGACAGGGTGGCACCAGTTCTCCTCTCCTTTCCCTGCTTTCTTAACCCTTCAATCTCTCGCTGCAACCCTTCAATTCTTTGCTGTAACTCTTTATTCTCTTGCTGCAACCCTTCATTCTTTTGCTGCAACCATTCAATCTCTTGCTGTAACTCTTTATTCTCTCGCTGCAACCCTTCAGTTCTTTGCTGTAATTCCTCCTTTGCTTGATGCACAACCATGGCCAGGACAAAGAAATTTCGGGCATTGATGAAATCAAGCCCGTGTTTCTTAATCTCCTTTTTAAACTCTTTAGACAGAGGAGTACCATCTTCCAGAGTCATGATGTAATTTGCGAGTCTACTGAGGTCTCCCCCCCATGGAGGCATCGTAAATCACTTTGTACTGCTCCCTCTGTATAGCATACCTGTGCCTCTTAAGGTGCTCCCAAAAGGGATGCACAAATGCACATTTTTGCAATTCATCCTCAAAACTAGGGGGAGATGAAAATGTAGCCTCCTGAACTTCAGTGCTTTCCTCACAAATTTCATTTTCTGCATTTTCTGCACCAGCACTTACAGTATCTGTATCACCAATATCCCCCTTGGTAGCCATTTTCTCTAATTAATTAATTAAATATTGTTTTAAAATTTGTTTTTACTTCCCAAATTAAGCAATTTCAGAGCGTGGGGGGCTTCTAACGACCCCTGTTATCCCACTTCTGACACTAGATGTCGCAAGCCGATCTTGGGGGGCTACCGGCTGTCAGGATACTTTTGCGACTGCCCCTCCTGATGTGGAGGGGTTTTTTAAATAAGACCAAGGGTCACACGTGGCACTGCCTCTCACGGAGGAACGGCCACTGCGGGACCGTATTTCAGGGTGGTAGTTAGAAAGCATCCCCCCACCCCACCACGCTCAAAAATTGTCTCTAAAACCGAGGTTTACTCCACAAACTAATCAGTTTATTAAGGGTTAACACAAACCGAGGGATGATGTTTAGGGACAATGCAAATGTAAATGGCTACCAGGGATATAAATATGTATATAGTGAGAAAGTGTCCTTTAGGGAGGCAATGCAAAGGTGCTTTTAAGGGAGAGGGTTAAGGACCAAAGGGAGGAGGGAAGGAAACCTGACCTCAGTCCTCCTTAAGAGGTCGAGCTGTGTGTGCGAGTATGAGTAAAGGAATGTGTGTGTGTGTGTGAGAGGTGATGTTACCCTCCGTGGCTTGTCCAGCGGCAGTTAGTGACTGGAAGACAGGACAGCAGGTCTGTGGTATCGGAGGGGCAGCCATTGGTTTCCCCTCCACTGGCAGCAACACGGGGAGACGGGCTCCCGCACGCTCGGCGCTGAGGCCCAGGCTGGACCTGGGGCAGGCAGGGTCCCAGCACCAATGTCCGCAGCAGGGGGGTTTCCCAAGCATAAAGCGTCTGAACGAGCCCTAGGGAGGAGGGAAGGACCCACCTGCTGCACTCGCCGCCTTTTATATCCCCGTGACCCACCTGTCCAGTCAGTGTCAGAGCCAATGAGCGTCCATGAGCCCCACGTTAGGGTGGTGACTACCAGGGGCACAGGATGGCTTGTCACTCATCCTTTCTGTCCCATATCACATCTGTTGTTTTGGGTTCAGTTGTCCTTGAGAAGCGTCTGTTTTAGTCTGTTAGCTGGGCATAATCAGGAGGCATTTTGTTTAGACTTATGTGGGGAAGAAAAGAAGTGTTTCCCACAGCAGGTGAATAATGTTCCAGCTCAAGAGGCCTTGTTGCTGCAGCTGGCTAAAGATAATGCTAATGCAGATTGCAAACAAGTGCTGTTACCATTACAGTATCCAAATCTGGTAGACATGATAGAAGCTTGTAGTAAAGTTGGTACCACAGCACATCAAATGTCAGAATTGGCAAAAACATTTGCTGCTGCAGTAAGAGTAGCGAAAAACTGTTTTCATTGTGGGCAACCAGGTCATGTTAAAAAGCCATGTCCATTTACAGCCGGAGAAAATGGTAAATTAGTGCCAAATGGTTCTTGTACATGGTGTGGGAAAGTAGGGCATTTTGCTAAGTTATGTCGATCTAAGTTTAACAAGGAGGGCCAAGCTCTTCCACCTAGAGGACCTCCGGGAAACGGGAAGTGGAGCATGCCGGGGATGTGCGCGCAGACACAAATACATCCACGCAGTCCCTTCCAAGCCTATGCGGTCAACCAGAAGCCCGGACAAAGGGAAGCGCCGGAGTGGATGTCACCACAGCCGTCTCAGTCACCATAAAGGACAATAAAGTACATAAGGTACCATTAGAGGCACTTGGGCCTTTGGGACATGGTTGAGATGGTTGACATCCAAGCCTGTGTGGGTTGACCGGTGGCCCTTGATGCAAGAAAAACTAAACGCTCTTAAAGACTTGTTAGCAGGACAGCTGACCCAAGGCCATATTGAACCATCACAGAGCCCCTGGAATACCCCTGTATTTGTAATTTCAAAGAAATCTGGGAAATGGCGACTTTTACATTATTTGAGGCAAGTCAATGATGCTATAGAAAGGATGGGGTCTTTGCAGCCAGGAATGCCTTCCCCCACTATGATTCCAGCAGAATGGGACATCTGTATAATAGATCTTAAAGACTGCTTTTTTACTATTCCATTGCACCCTGATGATGCTCCAAAATTTGCCTTTACAGTGCCTGCAGTTAATCACAGTGAGCCAGGGAAGAGGTATCGTTGGACTGTTCTACCTCAGGGCATGAAAAATAGTCCCACTATTTGTCAGTGGTATGTGGCACAGGCATTGTCTGGTGTGCGAGACCGATTTCAGAATGTATATTGTTACCATTACATGGATGATATTTTGGTTGCTACACCCACTGTTGAGAAGTTGACAACTGTAATGCCTGGTGTAATTGAGGCTCTGAAGACATATGGGTTGCAAATAGCACCAGAAAAGGTGCAGCAACAGGCCCCATGGAAATACCTTGGCTTGAAAATATTAGATCAAACTGTGCAGCCACAAACTGTAGCCATCCAGTGGCCAATACGAACCTTGAATGAGTTACAGAAATTGTTGCGAGCTATCAACTGGCTAAGGCCTTTGTTAGGACTATCTAACACCTTGCTAGCTCCATTATTTGTACTGTTAAAAGGAGATACTGGCCTATTATCTCCTCAGAGCCTCACACCAGAAGCTGAAACAGCACTTAAGCAAGTGGAAATTGCCATTTCAGAAAAGAAGGCATGGAGAGTCGTTACTGCTATTCCTCTTAGTTTGTATGTATTGTTGTCTCATGATCATCCGGTTGGGCTTATTGCTCAATGGCATGAAGAGTGGGCAGATCCATTGCACTTTTTGGAGTGGGTTTTTTTTACCATATCAGAGAAAGAAAACTGTAACCACTCAGACTGAACTAATTGCACAGGTAATTTGTAAGGCCAGGCAGCGCTGCGTCCAACTGTCTGGACGAGATCCTGCAATTCTCACTTTGCCTCTCACTTCTGAATATTTGGAATGGTGTTTAGCCAATAGCACTGTGTTGCAAATGGCCATGTTAAATTTTCCTGGTCGGGTTTTGTTGCACCATCCTGCACATAAATTTCTCCATCTGCACTTAGAGTTGACCTTAGCAGAACCATCCTCATATTCTGCAACACCCCTCAAAGGGCACACTGTATTTACAGATGGATCAGGGAAAACAGGGAAAGCAGTTGTTACTTGGAAAGAGGATGGCCAATGGCATGACATTTCAGGGCATCAAGATGGATCTCTGCAACTAGTGGAGTTGCATGCAGTTATCACGGCATTCGAAGCCTAGCCACATGAAAATCTCAATGTGGTATCAGATTCTCAGTACGTGTGCAAAATTATCCAACGGCTTGACTGTGCTATCCTAAAGGAAGTAAATAACAGAGCATTGTTTCATCTTTTGAAAGCTTTATGGTATGCTTTACAGTGCAGAACTGTACCTTTTTATATCTTGCATGTTCGCAGCCGCACTAACTTACCAGGATTCACTGCGGAAGGAAATGCCTGAGTAGATATGTTAACTGCCCCAGCACGGGCAGCTCCTGTACCAGATACCGTGAAACAAGCCGTACAATCGCACAGCTTTTTTCACCAAGGTGCGCATGCCCTTCAACATGAGTTTAATATTTCTTCCACAGCGGCAGGGGATATTGTGGCCTCCTGTTCAGACTGTCAGCAACATATCATACTCCCAACCGAAGGTGTTAATCCCTGTGGTTTACAAGCTTTGCAAATCTGGCAATCAGACGTGACCTATCTTGCTGAGTTTGGTCGCTTAAAGTATGTCTGTGTTTCTGTAGATACATCTTCTAAAGCCTGTTGGGCTTCTGCCCATAGTGGAGAAAGAGCCAGGGATGTTATAGCACATTGGCGTGGCGCTTTTGCTGCCCTAGGCATCCCGACCACCATAAAAACAGACAATGGCCCTGGCTACACTGCTAACCGGACCCAACAGTTTTTGCAATTATGAGGTGTCCAGCATATTACGGGCATTCCTCATTCTCCCACGGGTTAAGCAACTGTAGAACGTGCACATCAGTCCCTCAAGGCATTGCTTGAAAAACAAAAAGGGGGAACGATGGGTGAAACTCCGCAAGCACGAGTGTGGAAAGCAGTATATATGATGAATCATTTAACTATTCCTCCTTCTAGCACAGGAACTATTCTTATAACTCATTTTTCTTCTTTGCGTTCTGACAGGGACCTAGTGAGATCGCGTGCCCCTTCAGACTCGAGTTTGGGAAGGCCCTTGGGACCTTGTCACTTGGGGGCGCGGTTATGCTTGTGTTTCCACAGATACTGGGATTCGCTGGATACCTGCCCAGTGTGTATGCCCCGTCCTGGATGCTGACCGTAGGGATGACAGAACTAACAGCACCTCGCCTGACGCCATGGAACAATAAAAATATATGGGTATCATTGTTACATACCCTGAATCAAGCAAAATTTTGTGCTTCAATGGCCCAGATTGAGCATGCTTTTCATACATGTTTGGTAGGGGTGCCTCTGAATGGCACGGAAAGCGCTCTGATAATCCAGAATGTAACTAGTGGAAAGCTTAGCTCCCAGGTAAACTGTAAAACTGCACAAAGCTGCCTTGATTCTTGGGATATGTGGGACCTGTTCAGGCACCGGAACCACAAGAATTAGATATTTTGGGAACTTTGTCAGTGGAAGGATGTGTCTATCTAAGCTATAGACTAGGCCACAATCGATGGGACAGGAATGGCACTGGAGTTCAAAATTTTACTCCTGATATCCTAATATACCAGAACAGCTCTGCATGGTGTCATTATGTAGGTCCATGTACATTAGGGAAACTAAGTATGTCAACCCCCAGCACGAAAAGGATATTATATCATACCCATCACCACAGGAGAAAAAGAGGATTGCAACAGATAACGTGGAATTGTATTGACACATTAGATTTGTGGAATGCTAGGGAGCGCTTTGCTGTTAGATCATTTTTGCTTCAGCTTGCAGCCACAAAAGCTTTGATAGAATTGAATAAATTAGCGTGCTTTGTAGCTGTCGCGATCTGCGACCTATTATATTTCCTTTTCGGAGTGATATTAACTTATCGGGATCTGCTGAGAGGTCTTGCACTCAGCGCTTGCCTCTCACAGAGGAGCAGTGAACTTCGGCACTGACTTTTCAGGTGAGACACTTGTCCGATGCTCACTAATGCTTCTAATAACAGCAGCCAACCCCCAATTAGAATTTACAAACACACAGTTTATTGAGGTGAAAAAATAAAACAATTTGGGGCAGGAGGCTCAAAGAGGGTAATCAAAAGACATAGGGTCTTTGAAATATCTTTGAAACACCAAATACCAAACACTTATATATGCCCTTAATACTTATATATAGATACACCTTATCATTTACACACCCAGATTAACTATTATAATGTAAGAGGGGAAGAGGAAGGAGGGATATGCCCAACGCCTGTCCCGTATAGGGTCGCAGTTTGTGTGGCGATAAGTGAAGCAGGAACACCCTAGGGAGAGAAATTATACCCAAAATACAATCCCTTACTTTATTCCTGAGATGGTCTAAGTATTTATAGATTAGGTGCAGATGACTTCCTCTGCAACCCGGTCTTAGATCCCATGGGTGGCGGGAATAAGTCTCACCACAGGTGGTTAGCCGCAGGCAGCCAGGTACCGCAGACAGGCAAGCAAGGACCGTGGGCGAGCTGGGAGCCGGGACTGCCTCGTGATCCTAGGGATTATGATACTGTTCTTTATGGGGGCACTGTTGCTAGTTAAAAGAAGGCTTGCTGAAGGAAAAAAAAGTCAGTAAAAGGAAAATTGACTTAATCCTGTCTCAAACCAGGACATCCTTCACAGTAGCTGTCGCGGGCCAGTATTGGGGGGCTACCGGCTGTCAGGATGTTTCCGCGACTTCCTCCCTGCAATGTGGAGAGGTTTGTGAATGAGCCCAAGGGTCACATGTGGCGTTTGCCTCTCACAGAGGAACGGCCACTGCTGGACCGTATCTTAGAGGGTAGATTAGAATACCCTCCCACCACGCTCACAAATTGCTACTGAGACCAATGTTTAGTTTACAAATTAATCAGTTTATTAAGGGTCAACACTAATTAAGGGAACAAGGTTCAGGAGAGGTTGTCTAGGTGTATATTGGAAAAGGGATTCAAAGGTACTATGGTCTTATTAAAGGCACACTCCGAGGATGAGTGTAAAATCAATGGAGTGAAAGGGTAGGAGTTGAGCCCGGCAGGAAAGTTAGAGTGTGTGTGTGTATGTGTGTGTATTTACCCTCCTTCTGTAGTGCGTGGTTCCCGGGATGCGGCTGGCAGGCTCGGCAGGAGATCCGTGGGGGGAGCCGGCTTCCCGGTAACCGGGGCGTCCCCTCCCAGCAGCAGCAGCTGCAGCAAGCACGGCCTTAGTCCCGAAGTAGGTGGCGAATGCAGGCTGGGCAAGCTCCTACTTTGGGCCGGTTTGGTTTAGGCTGGGCAGGCAGGGTCCCCGGGGAGCGGGCACAGTCCCCGCAGAGCGGGCACAGGCGCCCCCCCCCCCCGCCCCTTTCTGCTTCTCTGGGCAGCGGTCATGGGGCAGCCTCCCCTTCCCTCTTGGCTCCTCCGGACAGCGAGGCTGGCGTTCCAGGCAGGTCCAGGTACTGCAGCAGGGTCTCGTCCCGGTCAGGCAGAGAGCACCGGCCTGCGGATCTTGCCCTCTTTTATAGATCAGAAATCACTATTCGAGTGGTACCACTGTTCAAATTAGCCAATTAGCACTGGCCAGGTACGTGCTCTGTTGGAGGCAGTCTTTAAACTATTGTCCATTTTTCTGCCAGTTATCATAACCCTTGTGCTCTTTTCTTGCTGTGGAGTTATCTGGTAGAGCAAGAGGCCTGTTCCATTCTGTCCTTGGCTAAATCAGTAAAAAGGCGCCACTCTTGATTTGCTGGCTTGAAAGACTTCTGAAATATTGAGTGCCTTAGCAACTGATGTGGATCGTGTTCACCATGCTGTTTTGCAGAATCGCACTGCTATTGATTTCCTATTGTTGGCTTATGGACATGGATGTGAAGACTTTGATAGAATGTGTTGTATGGGCTTGAAAGACAACTCAAAAACAATCCACAGATGCATCCAAGAACTGATGGACACCACCAAGAAGATCACAGAAGATAATGAATTTTTTGGACTGAATAAGTGGTTGGAATATATCGGGATGGGTTGTTGCAAACAGGATCGTCAATATTGCGTATCATCGCTGTCATTTTCTTGGTAGTGCCGTGTTTGCCGTCTTCTCCGCAAAGAGCCCTGCAGAGAACGGTAAACACAGCCTTTGTTGTTGAAAAATAAAAAGGGGGAATTGTGAGCGATCAGCTATGGGCTGTGGGTGGCCTTGATCTTGACAAACTACAGCTGTGCCCTTGACGGTTAGAGATAAATAAGTTTGAGGGAGAGAAGGTATGTGAGATACGGATGTGTGTTGACGTTCTTGTAAGAAAATGTAAGAAGCTTGTAGCCTCTCATAGAATAAGATAGAACACGTGAACAGAAGCTGTTAACCAATGGGAAGGAAGCGTAAGGCGCGTAGACAGGAGAGAAAAGTATAAAAATGCATTGTAACCCTTAATAAACCGCTGATGCTTGTGACCATCATGGTGTGTCAGTCGTGTGTCCGCCATAGTCACCCTATTGATTGTAGTCCTTGATATTCAAACCAGATTGGGAGGGGGAATGGGGATTTTCAAGCCGCATAACTGGTTACTATGACCTTGGCTACTGTGTGAATAGCTTCAAGATTTATTATTGTTGTATTCTTTCCTCAGTAGCTGCTTAAGCATAGTATCTTAGTTTTTATGTAACACTAGACCTTAGCTACTTGTACTACTTGCTTACTGCATGTGGCTTCTGTGACTATTGAAGTGATACACAACCACACAAGCCCCATATGATTCCTATGAGAACAGAACAGTTTCTCCTAAGGCCTTATCTTGATTAAGCCCAACTAGGCCCGATCAGGCCCAAACACCCCCCCCAAATAAACAAAATCTACTCAAATCAGTAACACAAATGTCTGCTAAAAGCTACCCTGAAGGCAATGGGTGGTGGATCTTTCAAAAACTGGGACAAAAATTTGGCAAAGGCCACCTGGTTAATTAATACCAGGGGATCCATCAGTTGGGCTGCTCCTGCTCAGTCAGACCTTTTACATACTGCAGATGGGGATAAAGTCCCTGTGGTATGTGAAAGGAACCTGCTGGGTAAAAGTGTTTGGGTCTATCCTGCTTCAGGCAAAGGTAAACCTGTCCGGGGTGTTGTTTTTGCTCAGGGACCTGGACATACCTGGTGTGTGATGATGGAGGATGGTGAAGTACAATACGTACCTCAAGGTAATCTGACTCTAGGGGAGAATCCTGAATTTGACAGCTGGTAAAGTACAGAACCTATATGTAATATATGGTACTGAATAAGGGGTGGAATGTCCTGGTTTGAGCCAGGATGAAGCCAGTTTTCCTTTTACTGATCTTTTTTTCCCTTCAGTAAGTTTTCTTTTAACTAGTCACAGAACCTTCCAGCTAAGGTTGATAACACTGGAATGTTTTCTAACTGCTGGTTCAAGGTCACATCTTTACTCTGCCGGCTCAGGCACTACGGGGAGATCTATGACCCCCCCCCCCCCCCCCCCCGTAGGAGGCTGAGTTAGACAGACAGCAAAATTAGCCAGAGATATTCCATTCCATATATCTACATAAGCTCAGAGGAAGGTCAGAGATCACAGGAGACAACTTCCTTCCTGCTTCTTCTTCCCTTCTCTTCCATCCATGGCCGGCATCCGGGGAGGACTCCGTCCATCCATCACCGTCGACCCTTAGGCTCGATCTCTCCTGACTCTCATAACTCTCTGCTTTCTCCAGCAGCAGTCCGGGATTTTTTGGGACTGTTCACAGCTAAGGAGAGTGCTGTGGGAGTTGCTGGGGCTGGGGGGAGGCAAGAGGCTTTTGCACATATCTGTACATATTTGTATATAATTGTATATATTTTCTTTTATCATTGGTGTTTAATCAAAGCTGTGTAGTTTAGTTTTCAATCCAGCCAAGTCTCTCTCTTTTTCTCTCTCTCCTTCCCTAACTGGGTGGGAGGGGGAGGGGATCGAGAGCATTGTTATCGGATCCCAAGTCAAACGGTGACAGCTCCCCAGAATAGGACAAATGCTGCTCCTCTGATATCTGTCATCTGCAGGCTTCTAAATTCCTTCCTCACTATCCTTGGGTGCTGGGACCCCACTGTTTCAAGGTCATTACAGCCGCTGCACCCACTGCTGAGCTGCGAGAGCCTGTCCCTCCGATACCACGAACCTGCCGTCCTGCCTTCCGGCCACCCACCGCCGCTGGACAAGCCGCCGGAGGGTAACATCACCTCTCACTCACACACACACACACATATTCCTTTCCTCATACTCGCACACACAGCTCGACCTCTTAAGGAGGACTGATGTCGGGTTTCCTTCCTTCCTTCCTTTTGCATTGCCTCCCTAAAGGACACTTTCTCACTATATACATATTTATATATCCCTGGTAGCCGTTTACATTTGCATTGTCTCTAAACATCATTCCTCGGTTTTTGTTAACCCTTAATAAACTGATTAGTTTGTGGAGTAAACCTTGGCTTTAGAGGCAATTTCTGAGCATGGTGGGGTGGGGGTGCTTTCTAACTACCACCCTGAAATACGGTCCCGCAGTGTCCATTCCTCCGTGAGAGGCAGTGCCACGTGTGACCCTCGGTCTTATTTAAAAACCCCTCCACATCGGGAGGGGCAGTTGCAAAATCATCCTGACTGCCAGTAGTCCCCCAGTACCGGCTCGCGACAGGAGGAGTTGTCATGGTCCAAACTCAGTTTTGGATCAAAGCCGCCTTATCTCAGGGCACAATCGCCCTGTTTGTTTATCAGGATTTTCTGACACCAAATTATATATTCAGATAGCCTTTTAATTATTTTGGTGGGTCTGTCCCTGGCTGGGAACCAGCTTGCTTCCACTGGATATATAACCAATTGATAAGCTCCTCTCGGATGCACGCACACACAGATTATGTGTTTAAAAATGCCACTTTACTGTAACAGTTTTCAAAGAGTGTGTGTGGGGAAACTGGATATGCAAATGTACCCGGTCAGTAAAGAGAAAGAAAGACTATTATAGTTGGGGGTAGAGAGAGAGAGCCCGACGCCTTTCCTGTATAGGGTCAATAAGGTGCGTGTGTCTGATTACTTTTGCCTGGGGAAGAGAATGCAGGAAAAGAAAGGTTTCTTGGTTAGTCTTAAGTTCAGGTGTATGAATGTTTGACCTTTAAGGTGTGAAGGTAAGGATGGAGCCCCGTGTTGGTGGGGATTTGAAAGTGGTGCTAGGAGAAGGTGAGGATCAGCAAAAGCTTTCAGTCCTCACACCTTGTGTTTGGCAGCAACGGCTGAAAACTATAATTTTGGAGCATAATTTTGGCAGATGGGGAGTACACGTGTATGAATGTTTTACCTTTTAGGTGTCAAGGGAAGCCCGGAGTCCTGGTGTTTGTGGGCTTTTTAAAGGGATGTGTCCTGGTTTGAGCCAGGATGAAGCCAATTTTATTTTTACTGATTTTTTTTTTTCTTCAGTGAACTCTCTTTTTAAGCGGCTCACAAATTTTCCAGCTAGTGGACTGATAACACTTGAATGTTTATGATACTGCCGAGAGACAAAGGACAATTTTATCTGACTTTAAATTTCCTGCTGTGGACACTAAAGGAGCAGAAGAGTCATATCCGCAACCCTCCTGTAGGGATGAGTGGACTAGATGGACAGCAAAATTGACCAGAAATATTCTATATGTATATATGTAGGACTCAGAATCAAGTCAGAGATCATGGAAGTCAAGCCCCTTCCTTCTCCTTCTTCTTCCCTTCTCTTCCATTCATGGCCAGCGTCCAAGGAGGACTCTGTCTATTCATCACCAAAACTTGGAGTCTTTTTGTGACCATTTAGGGACATAGGGCTTGATTTGGGAGTCACCAGTCAGTGCCTGGTGACAGGTAAGATGGTGAGTGTCATTGAGGGATGTCCCCAGGGCTTTCCCACAGGTGACAGTGAAAACACCCATCATCAAAAGGGCTTTAAACTAGGTTTGAAGGAGGATGGGGACAAAACCAGAGATGAGCCTAAGGATGGCTGCCAGACTGCCGTCCCACTCAAGGCGGGAAATGGGGATAAATGTGGCAACAAGAACATAGGGCTCACTAATAGGTTAGTAACCACGCAAGTGGTTGGGATATTCATACCGCAGCTCAAGTGTATATATGCCAATGCCGGAAGCATGGGAAATAAACAAGAGGAGTTAGAAGCTATTGTGCACCAGGGAGACCACGATATAATTGCCATCACAGAAACATGGTGGGATGATTTGCATGGTTGGAGTGCTGCAATGTATGGCTACAGGCCCTTTAGAAGGGACAGGCAAGGCAAGAGAGGTGGCGGAGTGGTGTTATATGTTAAGGAGTGCCTAGAATTCAGTACTAGACACACCAAGGCAGAATGTATATGGGTAAGGATAAAAGGGAAGACCAATGAGGCTGATATCCTAGTGGGAGTCTGCTACAGACCACCCGACCAGGATAAAGAGACTGATGAGACATTCTTTCAACAACTTGGAGATGTCTCACATTCGCTAGCCCTTGTTCTTGTGGGGGACTTCAAATTACCAGATGTCTGCTGTAAGTACAACACAGCAGAAAGGGGGCAATCCAGGAGGTTTCTGGAATGTATAGAAAATAACTTCCTGCTACAGCTGGTAAGGGAATCTACCAGAGGTAGTGCCTTGCTGAACCTACTGTTCACGAACAGGGAAGGGCTGGTGGAAGATGTAGTAGTTGGAGATCATCCACACAGCAGCAACCATGATATGATAGAATTTTCAATATGTGGTGAAGTTAGGAGGGTTGTCAGGAAAACCTCTATCTTGGACTTCCAGAGAACTGACTTTGGTCTCTTCAGGACGCTGGTTGGGAGAGTCCCTTGGGAAGCAGCCCTGAAAAGCAAAGGAGCCCAGGCAGGCTGGGGATTTGAAAGTGGTGCTAGGAGAAGGTGAGGATCCGCAAAAGCTTTCAGTTCTCACACCTCACTGGCCAGAGATATTCCATTCCATATATCTATGCAAGCTCAGAGGAAGGTCAGAAATCACAGAAGACAACTTCCTTCCTTCTTCCCTTCTCTTCCGTCCATGGCTGGCGTCCAGGGAGGACTCCATCCATCCATCACTGTCGACCCTTAGGCTCAAGCTCTCCTGACCCTCATCACTCTCCGCTTTCTCCAGCAGCAGCTCCGGAATTTCTCAGGACTGTCCCAGCTGAGGGGAGTGCTGTGGGAGTTGCTGGGGTGGGGGGGGAGGCGAGAGGCTTTTGCTCATACCTGAACATATTTGTATATAATTGTATATATTTTCTTATATCATTAGTGTTTAATTAAAGCTGTGTAGTTTAATTTTCAATCCAGCCAAGTCTCTCTCTTTTTCTCTCTCTCCTTCCCTACCTGGGTGGGAAGGGATCGAGAGCATTGTTGTCGGACCTGAGTCAAATGGTGACAACACTCAAACCTTTTTAGGGACTGTTGGTTTCTGGAGAATGCACATTCCATGTTACAGTGAAATTGTGAAACTTCTCTATGAGGTGACCTGGAAGAAGAGGTACTTTAAATAGGGTCCTGACCAACAGAAAGCTTTTGAGCAGATTAAAAAGGCGATTGTGCAGGCAATGGTCCTTGCACCATTTTGAACAGGGCCAGACATCAAGAATGTGCTCTACACCACAGCCGGGTGCAACAGTCCTACCTGGAGCTTCTTTCAGAAAGCACCAGGGGAGACTCGAGGTCAACTCTTGTGATTCTGCAGCTTTAGCTACATAGGTTCTGAGGCCACCTATACGACAACTGAGAAGGAGATGCTTGCAGCATATGAAGGTGTTAGAGTCGCTTTGGAAGTGATCGGCATTGAAGCGCAGCTCCTCCTGGCACCCAGATGACCAGTACTGAGCTTCATGTTCCAGAGTAATATTTCCGGTATCCATCATGCCACTGATGTGACATGGAGTAAATGGACTGCTTTAATGACACAGCAAGCTCAAATAGGAAGGCCTAATTGTCCAGGTATTGTAGAAGCAATTAGAAACTGGCCAGAAGGCAGTCACTTTGGAATGCCACCACAAGAAATGGTGAGATGGGCTCAAGAAGCTCCACCATATGGTCACCTGCCAGAGACTGAGAAACAATTTGCTCTTTTCTCTGATGGCTCCTGTCATCTTGTAGGGAACCACTGGAAGTGGAAAGCACTGTGTGGCATCCTACACGACATCCTGCACAAGCAGCTGAAGGAGAAGGTGAATCGAGTCAGTTTGCAGAAGTAAAAGACATCTGGCTTGCTTTCAACATTGATGAGTGAGAGGGGTTGATAAAGGGTCCTAGCATATAAGGAGTAAACAGGTTGGCATTGTTTAGCTTACATAAGTCTTGGAATGTAAGTGAGGGTATTGTAAGAGACAATGTATATAGAGTAGGTTGGTAAGAAAGTGCAGGGGGACAGCCTGTCATCTCGCCAGGGAAACTTTTGCTCAGCACTAACAGTCCTTAGTAAATTCAATAGAAATATAGCCTAATAAAAATTTACTAAAATAATGAATTTGCTATATTAAGAGGGTTGCTTTTAAAACAAGGTGCTTTGTGAAACTATCAGTCAACTATGCCAAGCATCCTGTAGGTTGTGATAACATCTAGTCTTCTAAGAACCTGCGGTGCCTACAGACAACACTCATGTTGATTCTGACCCACCTGGGCAATCTACCAGCGGGAGACTGGAGACAGGACCAGGATGAGAGACAGGACAAGGACGACAAAGGACTAGAATCAAAAAAGACCCCCACAGGAGACCCTGGAGCACACATAATTACAAAGATAGCCAATTCCAGGAAATAAAATGACTATGTAAAAGAATTCTGGGAACTCATTGACATGAAACTGAATATGCATGTTTTTGGTGTATATTAGTCGGGGTGTTTCACTAACTCTTCGGAGCACTCATGGTGGAGAATCTCCAGTGCTGCCCAGCACTGCAATAAAGAATGCCTGCTCAATAACAGCTTGTTTGTTGTTATTGAGTCTTAATCTCGGAATCCTTACCCAGCCGCACCTAGCCTCCCACTTCGGTGAAGAGTTTTAGAAAGCAAGGGGGTTTGGAAGCTCCAAATTTTTTGTTTCAGCACCTTCTTCCCCTTCTTCCTCACCAACCACTAGCACTGCTCTCCTTCCCCAGAACTGCTCTTCTCCTCCTTCACAACTCTTCTCCCCCCAAGCATCTCTCTGCTCAGGTGTTATAGCTGTTATTTCATAGTACGGGATATGGTAGATCCATTCAATATCATGTTCTTTAGCCCAGTCAGTCACAAGACTGTTTTTTAAATGAGTTCCACTGTCTGACTCAGTTCTCTCTGGAGTACCGTGTCTCCACAAGATTTGCTTCTCAAGGCGCAGGATGGTATTCCTTGCTGTGGCATGAGGCACAGGAGATGTTTCCAGCCACCCTGAACTTGTTTCCACCATTGTAAGCACATAGCGCTTACCCTGGCGGCTCTGAGGCAGTGTGAGGTAGTCAATTTGCCAGCCCTCTCCATACCTGTACATGGACCACCTCCCCTCACACCACAAAGGTTTCAATCGCTTTGCCTGCTTAACTGCAGCGCATGTTTCACAGATGTGAATCACCTGTGCAATAGTGTCCATGGTTAAGTCCACCCCTCGGTCATGAGCCCATCTGTATGTTGCATCTCTGCCATGATGACCTGAAGAGCCATGGGCCCATTGAGCTAAAAACAGTTCACCCTTATGTTCCCAGTCTAAGTCTATTTGGAACACTTGGGCAGCCTCATCTGCTTGTTGGTTGTGTCGATGTTCCTCAATGGCTCAACTCAGAGATATGTGTGCATCTACATGACGCACTTTTACCATGTTTCTCTATCCAAGCTGCAATGTCTTTCCACAGGTCAGCAACCCAAATAGGTTTACCTTTTCGCTGCCACTGCTTTAGCCAACCCCACAAGGCATTTGCTGCCATCCACAACTCAGTGTAGAGATAGAATCACGGCCACCCCTCTCGCTCAGCAATGTCCAAAGCCAGCTGGATGGCTTTTACCTCTGCAAACTGACTTGATTCACCTTCTCCTTCAGCTACTTGAGCAACCAGTCATGTAGGACTCCACACAGCAGCTTTCCATTTCTGGCTGTTCCCTACAAGACGACAGGAGCCATCAATGAGAAGAGCAAACTGTTTTTCAGTCTCTGGCAGAAGATCATATGGTGGAGCTTCTTGAGCTCGTCTCACCACTTCTCGTGGAAGCATTCCAAAGTGTGTGCCCTCTGGCCAGTTTGTAATTGCTTCCAAAATACCTGGATGATTAGGTCTTCCTATTCAAGCTCGCTGGGTGATTAAATCAGTCCATTTACTCCATCGTGTATAGGAGAAAGGTTATTCTGGAACATGAATCTCAGCACTGGTAATCTGGGCGCCAGGAGGAGCTGCGCTTCAGTGCCAATCACTTCTGAAGCAGCTCTAGATTTAAGGGTCAAGGGTCTATGAATAAGGTTCTAGGGTTGAGAGTCTGTAATTAAGGGTTAAGGGTCAAGCGTCTCGGGTCAATGGTGAAAGATCTAGGCTTTAGCATCAAGGGTCCAGGGTTAAGCGCCTGGGGTTAAACATCTTGGGTTAATGGTCTATGGTTAAGAGTATAGGGTTAAGGGTGTAGAGATAAGTGTCTAGTGTGGAGGGTCTAGGGTCTAGGCTTAAGGGTATCGGGTTTATGGATCTAAGGTTTAGGGCCTGGGGTCTAGGGTTAAGCATCTGATGTTTAGGGTTTAGGGTAAAGCTTCTAGGGTTAAGCATCTAGTGTTAAGGGGCTACTGTTAGGGGTCTACGGTTAACGGTCTAGGTTTAAGAGTGAAACATCTAGGGACTAGGGTTAAGGGTCTAGGGTCTAGAGGCAAGAGTTAAGGATCTAAGGTTAAGTGTCAAGGGTTAAGCGTCTAAGGTTAAGGGTCAATGGTTAAACATCTAGGGTCAAGGGTCCAGAGTTAAGCGCCTAGGGTTAAACATTTTGGGTGAAGGATGTTGGGTGTCACCGTTTGACTCAGGTCCGACAACAATGCTCTCGATCCCCTCCCCCCCCCACCCAGTCAGGGAAGGAGAGAGAGAAAAGGAGAGAGACTTGGCTGGATTGAAAACTAAACTACACAGCTTTAATTAAAACACTAATGAATCACACAAGAAAAATATATACAATTATATACAGATATATTCAGATATGGGCAAAAGCCTCTCGCCTCCCCCCACCCCCAGCAACTCCCACAGCACTCCCCTGAACTGGCAAGAGTCCCGAGAAATCCCGGAGCCGCTGCTGGAGAAAGCGGAGAGTTATGAGGGTCAGGAGAGCTCGAGCCTAAGGGTCGGCGGTGATGGATGAGCAGAGTCCTCCCCGGACGCCGGCCATGGACGGAAGAGAGCGGCGAGAAGAAGGAGGAAGCTGTCTTCTAAGATCTCTGTCCTTCCTCTGAGCTTACGTAGATATATGGAATGGAATATCTTTGGCCAATTTTGCTGTCTGTCTAACTCAGCCTCCCACGGGGGGTCAGAGATCTCCCCATAGTGTCTGAGCCGGCAGAGTGAAGATGTAACCTTGAAGCCTCAGTAGTTAGAAAAACATTCCACTGTCTTATCAGCCTAGCAGAACACACAGTTGCTAGTTACAAGAAAGCTTACTGAAGGAAAAAAAAAAATCAGTGAAAAGAAAAATTGGCTTAATCCTGGCTCAAACCAGGACATTCCACCCCTTATTCCATACCATATATTACGTACAGGCTCTATACTTTACCAGCTGTCAAATTAAGGATTCTCTCCCAAAGTCAGATTACCTTGAGGTACATATTGCACTTCACCATCCTCCATCATCACACACCAGGTATGTCCAGGCCCCTGAGCAAAAGCAATACCCCTGACAGGTTTACCTTTGCCTGAAGCAGGATAGACCCAAACACTTTTACCCAGCAGGTTTCTTTCACATACCACAGGGACTTTATCCCCATCTGTAGTATGCAAAAGGTCTGACTGGGCAGGACCAGCCCGATTGATGGATCCCCTGGTATTAACTAACCAGGTGGCCTTTGCCAAATTTTTATCCCAGTTTTTGAAAGTTCCACCACCCATTGCCTTTAGGGTAGCCTTCAACAGACCATTGTACCTTTCAACTTTCCCTGAGGCCTGTGCATAGTATGGGATATGGTAGATCCATTCAATACCATGCTCTTTAGCCCAGTCAGTGACAAGACTGTTTTTGAAATGAGTCCCATTGTCTGACTCAATTCTCTCTGGAGTACCATGTCTCCACAAAATTTTCTTCTCAAGACCCAGAATAGTATTCCTGGCTGTGGCATGAGGCACAGGATATGTTTCCAACCATCCTGTACTTGTTTCCACCATTGTAAGCACATAACGCTTACCCTGGCGGCTCTGAGGAAGTGTGATGTAGTCAATTTGCCAGGCCTCTCCAAATCTGTACTTTGACCACCTCCCCTCATACCACAAAGGCTTCAACCGTTTTGCCTGCTTAATTGCAGCACATGTCTCACAGTCATGGATCACCTGTGCAATAGTGTCCATGGTTAAGTCCACCCCTCGGTCACGAGCCCATTTGTATGTTGCATCTCTGCCCTGATGACCTGAAGCATCATGGGCCCACCGAGCCATAAAAAGCTCACCCTTGTGTTCCCAGTCTAAGTCTACTTGGAACACTTGAGCAGCCTCATCTGCCCGTTGGTTGTGTCGATGTTCCTCAGTGGCTCGACTCAGAGGCACGTGTGCATCCACATGACGCACTTTTACCTCCAGTTTTTCTATCCGAGCTGCAATGTCCTTCCAGAGGTCAGCAACCCAAATAGGTTTACCCTTTCGCTGCCAGTTATTCTGCTGCCACTGTTTTAGCCAACCCCACAAGGCATTTGCTGCCATCCACGAGTCAGTGTAGAGGTAGAGTCTCGGCCACCCCTCTCGCTCAGCAATGTCCAAAGCCAGCTGGATGGCTTTTACCTCTGCAAACTGACTTGATTCACCTTCTCCTTCAGCTGCTTGTGCAACCAGTCGTGTAGGACTCCACACGGCAGCTTTCCACTTCCGGTGGTTCCCTACAAGACGACAGGAGCCATCGGTGAAAAGAGCAAATTGTTTCTCAGTCTCTGGTAGATGATCATATGGTGGAGCTTCTTGAGCTCGTCTCACCACTTCTTGTGGTGGCATTCCAAAGTGGGTGCCTTCTGGCCAGTTTGTAATTGCTTCCACAATACCTGGACGATTAGGTTTCCCTATTCGGGCTCTTTGGGTGATCAAAGCAGTCCAGTTACTCCAAGTCACATCGGTGGCATGATGGACACGAGAAAGGTTATTCTCGAACATGAATCTCAGCACCGGTAGTCTGGGTGCCAGAAAGAGCTGTGCTTCAGTGCCAATCACTTCTGAAGCGGCCCTAACTCCTTCATATGCTGCAAGTATCTCCTTCTCAGTTGTTGTGTAGTTGGCCTCGGAACCTCTGTAGCTCCGGCTCCAGAATCCCAGGGGTCGACCTCGAGTTTCCCCTGGTGCTTTCTGCCAGAGGCTCCAGTTGGGACCATTGTGTCCGGCTGCAGTGTAGAGCACGTTCTTGATGTCTGGCCCTGTTCGAACCGGTCCAAGGGCCATTGCCTGCGCAATCTCCTTCTTGATCTGCTCAAAAGCTTTCTGTTGGTCAGGACCCCATGTGAAATCATTCTTTTTTCTGGTCACCTCATAGAGAGGTTTCACAATTTCACTGTAACATGGAATATGCATTCTCCAGAAACCAACAGTCCCTAAAAAGGTTTGAGTGTCCTTTTTAGTTGATGGTGGGGCCATAGCTGTTACTTTGTTAATCACATCCATTGGGATCTGGCAACGACCATCTTGCCACTTGATTCCCAGGAATTGGATCTCTCGCGAAGGTCCCTTGACCTTGCTTCTTTTTACAGCAAAACCAGCATCCAGAAGAATTTGGATGATCTTTTTACCTTTCTCAAAAACTTCTTCTGATGTGTCACCCCACACAATGATGTCATCAATATACTGCAGGTGTTCTGGAGCTCCACCCTTCTCCAGTGCAGCATGGATCAGTCCATGGCAAATGGTTGAGCTGTGTTTCCACCCCTGGGGCAGTCGATTCCAGGTGTACTGGACTCCCCTCCAGGTGAAAGCAAACTGTGGCCTGCACTCTGGTGCTATGGGAATAGAGAAGAATGCATGAGCAATGTCAATAGTGGCATACCACCTAGCTGCTTTTGACTCCAACTCATACTGAAGCTCTAGCATGTCTGGTACAGCAGCACTAAGTGGTGGTGTCACCTCATTCAGGCCACGATAGTCCACTGTCAGCCTCCACTCGCCATCAGGCTTTCGCACTGGCCAGATAGGACTGTTGAAGGGTGAATGAGTCCTGCTAATCACACCTTGGCTTTCCAATTGCCGAATCAGCTTGTGAATGGGGATCACAGAGTCTCTGTTGGTGCGATACTGTTGTCTATGCACTGTTGAAGTGGCAATTGGCACCTGTTGGTCTTCAACCTCCAGCAACCCTACTACAGAAGGGTCATCTGAAAGGCCAGACAAAGTACGCAGCTGTTCAGTGTCCTCAGTCTCTACAGCTGCTATACCAAAGGCCCACCGGTACCCTTTCGGGTCACGGAAGTATCCTTTCCTGAGATAGTCTATGCCAAGGATGCACGGAGCACCTGGGCCAGTCACTATAGGGTGCGTTTGCCACTCCTTACCAGTGAGGCTCACACCGGCCTCCACAACAGTCAGTTGTTGAGAACCTCCTGTCACTCCAGAGATAGTGACAGGGTTTGTCCCTTTATGATTCGATGGCATTAGAGTGCACTGTGCACCAGTGTCCACCAAAGCTTTATATCTTTGTGGTTCTAATGTGCCAGGCCACCGAATCCACACAGTCCAATAAACTCGGTTGTCCCTCTCCTCCTCCTGGCCGGAGGCAGGGCATCCCTAGGGTTGAGCACTAGAGCTCGATGAACCATCCTGGTTGTTGACTGGTGCAACCTTCCTCTTGGAAGAACCATCTCCTGGCTTTGTTCTGTTTAGAAGCTCTTGCACACGTAACTGGAGCATATCAGTGGGTTTCTTGTCCCAGACTCTCATGTCCTCTCTAAAATGATTTTTCAAGAGAGACCACAGGTGGCGTTGCAGTGAGTCCTGTCTTCCTTGCTGCTGTCTCGTAGCAGGACGTCTCTTCTTAATGGCTGCAACACGTGACCAGTTGTCTCTAGGAAGAGTCTGGAGTTTACTTCCATTTGGCATCTTATACTTCCTGTCAACCATTTTCTTAACGGCTGAGGTTTGGAAGTAAAGGGAATCAGAGAGGATGTCTCCATACTGTCGTGCTTTGACAGTTACTTCACGTACAGTTGGTCTTTCGTAACCTTCAAAACATCCCATGAAGGAGAATATATGGGCATGCGCTGCTGGTACAGCCTGAACAAACTTCCGGAACATTTGTGTGTCACACTCAACATCATCAGGATCTGTGATTCCATCGTTATAGATCACTTCTCGCACAGCAATCTCTCTCAAGTAGGTGATGGCTTTCTCGAGAGTGGGCGTTCTGCTTCGGCGCCATCCGATGTCACCCTTGTGGGGATATCTCTCTCTCACAGCTGAAAGAAGTCGGTCCCACAGGGTAGTAGTTCCTGTCTTACTACTAAGTGCTCTGTCAATACCAGCATCTCTGGCCAGGGATCCCAACTGCTTGGCTTCTCTCTCATCCACATTGTAGGTCTCAGCACCACTATCAAAGCATCGGAGCAGCCAAGGAAGGATTCCCTCACCATCAATGCGGGTGAAGTCCTTTCTCATGAGGCGCAGTTCTTTCATAGAGAAAGGGTGGGCAAGGTCATCGTCGTCATCTGATTGAGGAGGACCTGCTGTTCTTTTATTTGCTTGAGAGTGGCTTGGTTTTTTATCTGTCTGAGAGTGGCCTGGTTTTTTATCTGTCTGAGAGGTACCTGCTCCATCATCTGATTTAGAATCCTTCCCTTCCTCACCGTCAGCCTCTGTCTGAGAGGCACCTGCTCCATCAGCTGTATTAGGATCCTCTTCTTCCTCACCCTCACCTTCTGCTGCTTCAAGGAACCCTGGATATCTCAGACGGGAGCGGGTGAAAAGGGCGGAGCGCTTTGCCTTGCTCTTAGTCACAGGGTCAACTAGCTTCATTCGCGATGGATCAGGCTTTGCCTTTGTAGAAGCAGTTGTTTTTGTAGCAGCAGGAGTGGTGGTATTGGCAGCAGTGGTGTTGGCAGCAGCAGTGGCAGCAACATTGCCTGTGGGGGAGTGGCAGTGAGCAGAACAGCATCTGGCCCTACGCATCCACAATATATTATAAACATTCAGCAAAAACATCCCCACTGCAACCATGCTATTCACATCAAGAGCTGGGAGATTCAGCTTGAGAGAATATGGAGAGGTAAAATTGAACCAGCTATTGCTGTTACCAACATGGACCGTTCTATTCACTTTAGGAGTTGTACCAGTAGGACTAGCAGTGTAACCGTACACATACAGTGACCCCATAGAGAACAGTATCATCATCCCTAGGATCACTAGGCTGGCAATGATACGATTGATTATGGCTACAGTTCTGTCAATAAACCACAAAAGAATCACAAGAGCAGCTACAAAGAGCAGAATGCCCTCAGCTACATACCACATGTACAATTGCAGGTTTGGAAACAGATCCAGTAGATTCATTGCAGCAAGTGTCTGTTCAGTTTTCAATCCGTCAGCACACTCAGCAGAATTATTGCTCATTGCTATCTGAGGGATTCCTCCCCTCAGAGATGGAATTTTGGACACTCCCAATTGATGAAAATGTGTAATCTGGGCTTAAAATCAAGCCCCACGTTGGGCGCCAATTAAATTGTTGTCACCGTTTGACTCAGGTCCGACAACAATGCTCTCGATCCCCTCCCCCCCCCACCCAGTCAGGGAAGGAGAGAGAGAAAAGGAGAGAGACTTGGCTGGATTGAAAACTAAACTACACAGCTTTAATTAAAACACTAATGAATCACACAAGAAAAATATATACAATTATATACAGATATATTCAGATATGGGCAAAAGCCTCTCGCCTCCCCCCACCCCCAGCAACTCCCACAGCACTCCCCTGAACTGGCAAGAGTCCCGAGAAATCCTGGAGCCGCTGCTGGAGAAAGCGGAGAGTTATGAGGGTCAGGAGAGCTCGAGCCTAAGGGTCGGCGGTGATGGATGAGCAGAGTCCTCCCCGGACGCCGGCCATGGACGGAAGAGAGCGGCGAGAAGAAGGAGGAAGCTGTCTTCTAAGATCTCTGTCCTTCCTCTGAGCTTACGTAGATATATGGAATGGAATATCTTTGGCCAATTTTGCTGTCTGTCTAACTCAGCCTCCCACGGGGGGGTCAGAGATCTCCCCACAGTGTCTGAGCCGGCAGAGTGAAGATGTAACCTTGAAGCCTCAGTAGTTAGAAAAACATTCCACTGTCTTATCAGCCTAGCAGAACACACAGTTGCTAGTTACAAGAAAGCTTACTGAAGGAAAAAAAAATCAGTGAAAAGAAAAATTGGCTTAATCCTGGCTCAAACCAGGACATTGGGTTAATGGTCTATGGTTAAGGATCTAGGGTGAAGGATCTAGGGTTAAAGGTCTATGGTCTCACATTAAGGACCAAGGGTAAGATTCTAGTTTTAAGGGTTAATGGTCTAGGGACTATGGTTATGGGTAAGGGTTAGGGGCCTAGGTTTAAGAGTTAAAGGTGTAGGGATTGGGTCAAAGGTCTAGGGACTATGGTTATGGGTAAGGGTTAGGGGCCTAGGTTTAAGAGTTAAAGGTGTAGGGACTAGGGTCAAAGGTCTAGGGTTAAGAGGCAAGGGCTAAGGGTCTATAGTTACGGATCTAGGGTTAAAGTTCTAGGGTTTAATGTTAAGAGCCAACGGATAAGAGTCTACGTTTAAGGGTTAAAAGTCTAGGGTTAAGTGGAAAGACATAAGGATCTAGGGTCGACGTGCAAGTATTAAGTGTCCAGGGTTTAAGGGGCAAGTGTTAAGGGTCTAGGGTTAAGGGGCAAGGGTTAAGGATCTAGGGTTAATGGTCTGGGGTCTAGGGTTAAGAGACAAGGGTTAAGGGTCTAGGCTTAGCTGTCTAGGATCTATTGTTAAGGGGTAAGGTATAAGGGTCTAGGGATTAGGGTTTAGTGTCTAGAGTCTAGGGTTAAGGGCCAGAGTTAAAGGTCTAAGTTTAAGAGTGAAAAGGTATAGAAACAAGGGTTGAGTGTCTAGTGTCTAAGGTAAACGGGCAAGGGTTAAGGGTCTAGGTTTAGGATTTAAAGGTGTAGGGACTAGGGTTAAGGGTCTAGGGTTAAAATTCTAGGGTTAAGCCTCAAGGGTTAAGAGTGTTGGGCTAAGTGTCTAGTGTAAAGTCTCTATAGTTAAGGATCCAGGGTTATAGTCTCTATGGTCAAGTGTCCAGGGTTAAGTGTCCATGGTTAAGGGTCTAGGATTTAGGGTCAACGGTTCAAGGGTTAAGGATCTAGGATTAAGCATCTAGGGATAAGAGTCAAGGGTTAAGCTTTATGGGTATAGGGTCAAGGGTCTAGAGACCAGGGTTTAGGGTCTAAGGTATAGGGTTATGGGGCAATGGTTAAGGGACTAGGGTAAAGTGTCTAGGGTTTAGTGTCAAGGCTTATGGGTCTAGGATTAAGAGTCTAGTGTTAAGGGTCCAGAATTAAGGCTTGAGTCTTAAACCACTAGTATTGCAGGTCTAGGGCTAAGTTTCTAGTGTGTAATGTAAGGGGTAAATGGTTTAGGTTTAAGCATATAGCATTAATAGATCCTTAACCCTTGCCCCTAGAGGTTTAACCCTTAAAACTAGACCCTTAACACTCAGCCCTTAACCCTAGAGCCTAGACCTTTACAGAATCACAGAATCACAGAATCCTAGGGGTTGGAAGGGACCTCGGAAGATCATCTAGTCCAACACCCCTGCCAGAGCAGCATCACCTAGAGTACATCACACAGGAACTTGTCCAGGTGGGTTTTGAATGTCTCCAGTGAAGGAGACTCCACGACCTCTCTGGGCAGCCTGTTCCAGTGCTCTGTCACTCTCACAGTAAAGAAGTTCTTCCTGATATTCACATGGAACCTCCTATGCTCCAGTTTGCATCCATTGCCCCTTGTCCTATCACTGGTCATCACTGAAAAAAGCTTTAACCCTTCCCTCTTAACCCTAGACCCTTTACCCTAAGTCCTTAAACCTCAACCCTTAACCCTTGCCCCTAAACCTTAGGCCCTAGACCCTTAGCCCTAGTCTCTAGACCTTTAACCCTTAAACCTAGACCCTTATCCCTTGGCCCTTAACTTTAGACCCTAGAACTTTAACCCTAGATCCTTAAACCTAGACCCTTAGCCCGAGACCCTTAACCCTTGCTCCAAACCCCAGACCCTAGACCCTTAACCCTAGTCGCGACAACTTCAACTCTTAAACCTAGACCCTTATCCCATTTCCCTTAACCCTATAACCTCGTCCCTTAACCCTTGCCCCTTAAACCAAGAACCTAGACCCCTATCCTTGCCCCTTAACCCTCGCCCCCTTAACCCTAGATCCTTAACCCTTGCCCCTTTACCCTAGACACTAGACCCTTTACCCTAGTCCCTACACCTTTAAGTCTTACACCTGGACCCTTAACCCTAGACTTTAGTCATTAAACCCTTATCCCTAGACACTTAAACGTTCCCCCTTGACCAGAGACCCTTAACCCTTGTCCATTAACGTTAGACCCCCAGACCGTTAATATAGATCCTTAACCCTAGACCCCTAATCCTTGTTCCGTAACCCTGGACACTTAACCCTGAACAGGCAGCACGACGGATAGATGAAGTGGGGCATGCTGATATTGCAACTTTAGCCCAGATGGTAAAAATCCAAACCGATATAAAACCTAAATGTTACAAGAAGGAATGAAAAGTGAGAGAGGATTTGGAGGGACAAAAATTCAGAAGATGGGCAGGCTAAAACAACAGGTGGACCATTAATAGTGCCTTTTGCCTTATTAAGGGTGTGGGGAACGATCCATCCTCTCCCCTCCCACATAAGACTAACCAAAAGGCCTTTCAAGCCAGCAAAGCAAGAGTGGTGTCTTTTTTGCTGATTTAGCCAAGGACGGACTGGAACAGGCCCCTTGCTCTACCAGATAAGTCCACAACAAGGCTTATGATAACTGGCAGAAAAAAGGGCAATAGGTTAAAGACTGCCCCTGAAAAAGTACGTACCTGGCCAATGCTAACTGGCTAATTTGAACAGTGGTACTTTCTTCAAACAGTGATTTCTGATCTATATAAGAGGGCAAGTTCTGCAGGCTTTGCTCTCTGCCTGCCCGGGAGGAGACCCTGCTGCAGTACCAGAAACTGCTTGGAACACCAGCACGGCTGCCCGGAGAAGTCGAGATGGAAGGGGGGGGCTGCCCCACAACCGCTGCCCAGAGAAGCTGGGGTAGGGGGGAGGGCCGCCCGTACCTGCTTGGCAGGGAGCCAGCCTGCTCACAGAGGGATCGTTGCTCCCTGAAGCCTGCCTGGCTTGAGCCTGCCCGAGCCTAAGACCGGAGCCAGAGCCAAACCAGACCGGACCCCCCAGCTGCCTGCCCGTTTCACCTGCCGCTCTGCCCTGGGATTGGAGCCGGCCGCGGCTCATGGAGGAGCCGCGTCCGCCTGCCTGCCTACCTGGTGCTGGGAGTTCGTCCCTGCTACTGGGAAGCTGGTCCCCCACAGACCTGCTACCAAGCCCTGCCAGCCGGAAAGAAGCTGCATCCCAGGAACCACACGCTACGAATGGTAAACACACACTGTCTAACTTTCCTGCCAGGCTCAGCTCTTACCCTTTTACTCCACTGATTCCATGGTTAGGGTGGTATTCTAACCTCCACTCTAAAAATATGGTCCAGCTGCGGCCATTCCTCCATGAGAGGCGAGCGCCATGTGTGTGCCCTCCGTCTCATTCAAAAAGCCCTCCACATTGCGGGGGGAAGTCGCGGAAGCATCCTGACAGCTGGTAGCCTCTGTGACAGCATCGGCTTGCAACAATGGGCCTCAGTGATGGCAGAACATAGAAAGAGTCACTGGGGAGCTGAGGCCTTGTATAAATCTTCAAACAAACAAATAATAGCCCAGAACCTGTACACCAGGTGTGTGCAAAAATAACCCCCAACACAATTCTCGTGTGCAGTTGGGGACAATTGGTAGAGGATATTTTCCAGGGCCACAGTGGCAAATTCATTTCTCAGAACTACCAAGGAAAATGAGGTTTTGAGATCTACTGGTCTTAACAGACTCCTTTTCAGGCTAGCCAGAAGCAATCCTGTGCAGAACCAACAAAGCAAGAGAGGTAACTAAAAGGTAGTTACATGAAATAAAACCATGCTTTGGGCTTCCAGCTGTGATATCCTCCCATGCAGGATACCATTTTTGTGCTTAATTAGTTCAAAGAGTAAGCTAGATTTGGAGCGTAGACTAACAATTACATACCCCCTATAGGTCCAAGCAAGTTGTAGGTGGAAAAAATGAAGCACCTAATAAAACAACAACTTGTGAGATGGGGACAGGAAGCCAACCTTCCCTGGCCAGAAGAGTCATCTAGGGCTCAGTGTCCAGCTTTACAGGTTTAGGCTTGAGGGTAAAAGTTTAAACAAATGGGGGTTAAGGGTCTATGCTTAAGCATCTAGGGTTAAGGGTCTATGGTTAAGCATCTAGCGTTAAGGGTACGGGTTTATGGGTTAAGCATCAAAATATTCTGTGAAGGATTAAGCTTCCATACTAAGCGTCTGGGGATAAGAATCAAGATTTAGGAGTACGCAGATAAAGGTATAGTTCCTAATGTTTAATATCTCGGCTTTATGGTTAAGAAACTAAGGTAAAGCATCTCAGTTTTAGAGTTAATGGTTAAGGGTCTAGGAGAAGCTGTGTGGGAGGGCTGCCCGTACCCACTCCGTGGGGAGCCAGCCTGCTCGCAGAGTGACCGTTGCTGCCAGTAGCAGGTTCAATTTAACCTCTCCATTTTCTTACAAGCTGAATCTCCCATTTCTTGATCTGAATAGCACTGTTGCAGTAGGGATGCTTCTGCTGAATGTTTATAATGGAGGTGATGTGTTGCTCCACTCACTGCCAACCCCCCACAGGCAATGCTGCTGCCACTGTTGCTGCTGCCATCACCACTGCTGCTGATATGACCACTTGTACTGCTACACCTGGAATTGACTTCCCCAGGGGTGGAAACATAGCTGAACCTGTTCATCCAAATTCTTCTGGATGCTGGTTTGCTGTAAAAAGAAGCAAGGTCAAGGCACCTACAGGAGACATCCAGTTCCTGGGAATAAGATAGGAAGATGGATGTCGCCAGATCCCAATCAACATGATTAACAAGGTAACAGCTATTGCCCTGCCAACTAATAAAAAGACACTCTAACCTTTTTAGGGACTGTTGGTTTCTGGAGAATGCACATTCCATGTTACAGTGAAAAAGTGAAACCTCTCTATGAGGTGACCTGGAAGAAGAGGTACTTTAAATGGGGTCCTGACCAACAGAAAGCTTTTGAGCAGATCAAAAAGGAAATTGTGCAGGCAATGGTCCTTGGACCAGTTGGAACAGGGCCAGACATCAAGAATGTGCTCTACACCACAGCCGGGTGCAGCAGTCCTACCTGGAGCTTCTTTCAGAAAGCACCAGGGGAGACTCAAGGTCAACCCTTGTGATTCTGCAGCTTTAGCTACATAGGTTCTGAGGCCACCTATACGACAACTGAGAAGGAGATGCTTGCAGCATATGAAGGTGTTAGAGCCTCTTTGGAAGTGATCGGCATTGAAGTGCAGCTCCTCCTGGCACCCAGATGACCAGTACTGAGCTTCATGTTTTTACCATCTGGGCTAAAGTTGCAATATCAACGTGCACCACAGCTATCCATCATGCCGCCTGGTGAGGGTTAAGTGTCTAGGGTTAAGGGGCAAGGGTTAGGGGTCTAGGGTTAAGGATCTGTATTAACTGTCTGGGGTCTAACATTAATGGGCAAGTGTTAAGGGTCTATGGTCTGTGGTTAAGGGGAAAGGTATAAGGGTTTAGGGATTCGGGTTTAGTGTCTAGAGTCTAGGGTTCTTAGTTCTAGGGTTAAGGGTATAGGTTTAAGATTTAAAGGTGTAGTGACTAGGGTAAAGGGTGTAGTGTCTAGAGTTCAGGGGCAAGGGTTAAGGGATGAGGGTTATGATTCCAAGGTTAAGTGTCTAGGGTGAAGGGCCAAGTGTTAAGGGTCTAGTGTCTAGGGTTAAGAGGCAATATTTAAGGGACAAGGGTATAGGGTTAAGGCGGAAGGGTTAAGGGTCTAGGCTTATGAGTTCAAGCTGTAGGGACTAGGGTTAAGGGTCTAGGGTCTAGGGTCTAGTATCTAGGGTTAAGGGCCTAAGGTCTAATGTTAAGCGTCAAGGGATAAGGGTCTAGGTTTAAGAGTCTGGAGTTAAGTGTCTAGAGTACAGGGTCTAGGATCTAGTCTCCAGGGTTTAGGATTTAGGGCTAAGGGCATCGGATTAAGCATTTAGGATAAAGGGTCTAGTCTCTGGAGTTAAACATCTAATGTCATGGGTCAAGGGTCATAAATTAAGTGTCACGGATTAAGGGTCTAGGGTTTAGTGTTGAGTGTCTAGGGTTAAGGGTATAGGGTCTGGAGTTAAGGGTCTAGGGTTATGAGTCAATGGTAAATTGTCTGGGGTCTAGGGTTAAGTGTCAAGGGTTAAGGGACTAGGATTTAATGTCAAGGGTAAAAGGTCTAAGGTTTAGTGTTTAGGGTTAAGGGCCTAGGGTCTAGTGTTAAGCATTGAGGGTTAAGGTTCTAGTTTTAAGAGTCTGGAGTTAAATGTCTAGCATAAAGGGTCTAGGTTCTAGTCTGTAGGGTTTAGGGTCTACGGTTTGGAGTTAAGGGTCTAGAGTCATGTGTTAAACTTCTAGGATTAAGCGTCAAGGGTTGGGGTCTAGGGTTTAGGGCCAAGGATTAAGAGCCTAGGGTGAAGCTTCTAGAGTAAAGCATCTAGAGTAAAAGGTTAAGGGTATAGGGTTTAGTATCTAGGGTTAAGGGTCTAGGGTTCAGCATCTAGGTTTAAGCATCAAGGGTTAACATTGTAGGTTTAAGAGTCTTAACTTAAACGTCTAGGGTTAAAGGCCTATAGTCTAGACTACTAGCACTATATGTTTAAACCTAAACCATTCACCCCTTACACTACATGCTAGGCACTTAACCCTAGACCTTTAATACTAGAGCCTAGAGCCTTAACTCTGGACCCTTAACACTCTTAATCCTAGACCCATAAACCATGACGCTAAAACCTAGATGCTTTACCTTAGTCCCTTAACCATTGCCCCGTAACCCTATACCTTAGACCCTAAACGCAAGTCTCTAGACCCTTGACCCTTAACCCTATATCCATAAGGCTTAACCACGGATGCTTAACCCTGGACCTTTGCCCGTAGAGACTATAACCCTGGACCCTTAATTATAGAGACTTTACACCAGATCCTCAAACATAGACACTTAACCCTACACTCTTAACCCTTGAGGCTTAACCATAGAATTTTAACCCTATAGCTGGAAAATTTGGAATTTAAATCCAAGTTGCTGGAATATAGGGAAATTTGAGAACCAAATTGCTGGGAACTAGCGCATTTTGAAGTCAAAATGGGGACAAAATCAGGAATTTTGAGCCTCACAGTCCTGGAAAATAGAGACTTCTGAGAACCAAGTTGCTGGGAAACAGGGAATTTTGAGCTCAAGATGGCGGCAAAATAGCGAGGTTTGACCCCCAAATTGCCGACAAAATAACAAGATTTGAGCTCAAAATTGCTGGAACACAGGGACTTTTGAGCACCAAAGTGCTGGAAAACAGCTAATTTTGAGCACAAAATGGGGACAAAATAAGGAATTTTGAGCCCCAAATTGCTGGAATATTTGGAACTTTGAGAACCACATTTCAGGAAACTAGCAGATTTTGAGGTCAAATTGGGGACAAAATCAGAAATTTTGAGCCCCAAGTTGCTGGAAAATAGCGAAGTTTGAGTGGGAAATGGGGAAAAAATCGAGAATTTTGAGCCCCACATTGCTAGAAAATAGGATATTTTGACCCCCAAAATGCTGAAACTAACGCTTTTTGATCTCAAAATGGCAACAAAATAGCAAGGTTTGACCCCCAAATTGCTGGGAAATAGCGACGTTTGAGCTCAAAATTGCTGGAATATAGGGAATTTTGAGCACCAGATTGCTGGAAAACAGCTAATTTTGAGCACAAAATGGGGGCAAAATTGGGAATTTTGAGCCTCAATGTCCTGGAAAATAAGGACTTCTGAGAACCAAGTTGCTGGGAAATAGGGAATTTTGAGCTCAAGATTGCGGCAAAATAGCTAGGTTTGACCCCCAAATTGGTGACAAAATAGCGACATTTGAGCTCAAAATTGCTGGAACACGGGGACATTTGAGCACCTAATTGCTGGAAAATAGATAATTTTGAGCACAAAATGGGGACAAAATTGGGAATTTTGAGCCCCAAATTGATTGAACATAGCGAATTTTACTCGGGTAAGAGCCAAAACAGTGAGATTTGAGCTCCAAATGGCTTGAAAATAGGGAATTTGAATCCCAAATTGCTGGAATATAGGGAAATTTGAGAACCAAATTGCTGAGAACTAGCGAATTTTGAGATCAAAACGGGGACAAAATACAAATGTTGAGCCTCAAATTCCTGGAAAATAGGGACTTTTGAGCACCAAGTTGCTGGGGAAAAGTGAAGTTTGAGCACGAAATGGGGACAAAATAAGGAATTGGGGCACCAAGTTGCTGGGAAATTGCCGGCGGCGAGGGAAGCAAGCAGTCCAGAATCAATGTGATTGATAAAGCAAGCTTCGATTTATTGAATACACAGTGTTACTTTTATAAACTTTTCCAAAACTACCTGTAGTGAATTCATTGGATAGTAACTACTTGTAGTGATTTCACTGGATGGTAACTACTTTCAGTGATTTTACTGGACAGTAACATACACACTGAGTTCCAGGGTTCTTCCTTGTTTTCTGTTATTCTACTTCTCTACCTTGTCCTTCAGTTAGTTTAAGCTAACAGAAAGATTGTTTATACTTGTGTTAGACTAAAAAAAGAGATTGCTTGTACAGCTGCTATTTGTGTTAAACTCTCAAGGCCTCTCAAGGAGATAGCAAGGACCCATGGCCTTGCTGCTCAAGCCATTCTTCAACAATTCCCCCTTTTTCTTTTTGTACAAGCAATATCTTATCAGACAATCTTGTTACATTTTTCATAATACAATGGTAAGCTATCTTGATTACAATCACAATAAGCAATAGTATAGCGACCCAACACAATCCCTCTTTAATGATTGATACCAGCCAAGGAGAAAGCCCTCCAAATATGGATGTCAACCAGGAGTCAAATGGATTGTTGTTAATTGTGATTTGCTGAGTGTGTTCCCTTAACCATTGGAGCTGCTTATGAATGGAGGCACTATGATCTGATAGATTGAAGCAACACATCCCTTCAAACTCTGCACATCCACGTCCTTGGGCCAAGAGTAAAAAATCAATGGCCGCTCTATTTTGTAGGACAGCATGCCGTAGGTTGTTCATGTCTTAGGCCATGGCACTTAAGATGGCCGAGGTTACGTTAGCTTGTTTAACGGCCCAACATGCCAATTTTCCAAGGCATGCCAATGCATGTACAGTACCTATCATTGAGGCAAACACTCGTGCCGTGGTTGACCATAGTGCTACTTTGTCATTACAATGTGGGGTCAAGGTATTTAGGGACCTTCTTGTACGCCTACCACCATTGGTCAGTATGTTGCGTATTTGTGTATGGTCTAGGTGTAGCAACGTTAACTTTCCCAAATAACAGGGTCCACCAAAGGCGCTCTTGGGGATCACCTGCCAGGCACGATCACCACAAATTAAGAATATTCCCAGAGGTAAGGCCTTGGCAGTATTATTTACCCAAATTGACTGGTTCCTCTTAGATGTTTCTGCACCCAGAGCTCCCAACCCTTGACTCGCTGAAGAGTTAGTTCCACAGTAACTTCCCTTTGACTGATAGTCATACCCAGCAGTAGGTGTGGTCACGTTTGTCCCTCTTTGGGATCCTGCCAACATTATACAAGTCTGAGTCCAATTTTCTGAGGTGTTACCTATTGTCATGGACCCCAATAAGTCTACCTCCTGAGGCTCCCAAGGTAGGCTAACATTTAACCCATTTATTAATTTAGCACTACAGCCACTAACTGTTGTTTCATTCTCACAGCTCCCAT